>NC_061121.1:1908513-1930567 GCF_002878395.1 Capsicum annuum
CAAAAATTTAAACGGACCACACTGGGACGATTCCCAACCTCCCTGGCATGCCCTGGTAGATTTTTGGCCCACAGCACGCTCAGACCCCAGGCCCACCCCCAAAATCGTGGGTTATAGCATATCGATTTAGCCCAAAAATGCCCCGTTCGTGCCGTTTTTCCCGTTTGTCCACCTAAATGGCCACAAAAAATTAAACGAACCTCACTGGGATGATCCCCAACCTGCTTGTCATGCCTCAGTCAATTTTTGGCCCATAGCACGCTCAGACCCCGGGCCCATCCCCAAAACCATGGGCTATAGCATATTGATTTGGCTTGAAAATGCCTCGTTCGCGTCGTTTTGCCCGCTGGTCTACCAAACTAGCCACGAAAAATTAAACAGACCATACTGGGATGATCCCCAACCTCCCTGGCACACCCCGGTCGATTTTCGTCCCACAGCACGCCCGGACTCCGGGCCCACACCCAAAACTGTGGGCTACAGCACACCGATTTGGCCCGAAAATGCCCCATTCGTGCTATTTTGTCCGTTTCTCCACCCAAATAGCCACAAAAAATTAAATGGACCATACTGGGATGATCCCCAACCTCCATGGCATGCCCCGATCAATTTTTGGTCCAACACACCTGGCCCCCAGGCCCACCACCAAAACCATGGGCTATTACACTTCGATTTGGCCTAAAAATGCCCTGTTTAAGTCATTTCGCCTGTTTGTCCACCCAAATGGCCACAAAAAATTAAACAGACCACACTAGGATGATCCCCAAACTCCCTGACACGCTTCAGTGAATTTTCAGCTCACAGCACGCCCGGACCCTGGGCGCACCTCCATAACCTTGGGTTATAGAGCACACCAATTTGGCCCAAAAATACCTCGTTCACGCTGTGTTGTCCGTTTGTCCAACCAAATGGCTACGAAAAATTAAACGCACCACACTGGGACGATCCCAACCTCCCCAGTACGGCCCGATCAATTTTTGACTCACAGCATGCTCGGACCCCGAGCCCACCCCCAAAATCGTGGGCTATAGCACATCGATTTGGCCCGAAAATGCCCCGTTCATGCTGTTTTGCCCGTTTATCCACCCAAATTGCCATAAAAAATTAAACGGACCACACTAGGATGATCCCCAATCTCCCTGGCAGGTCCTGATAGATTTTCGGCACACAACACGCTCGGACCCCTGAAACCGTGTGCTATTGCACAACAATTTGGCCCAAAAATGCCCCGTTGGTGCTGTTTCGCCCGTTTGCCCACCCAAATAGCCACGAAAAATTAAACGAACCACACTGGGCCGATCCCCAACTTTCGTGGCACGCCTCGATCAATTTTTGATCCACGGTACGCCCGAACCTCGGGCACACCCCAAAAACTATGGGTTATAGCACACTGATTTGGCCCTAAAATGCCCCATTTGTGCCGTTTCGCCCGTTTGTCCACCCAAGTGGCCACGAAATATTAAATGGACCACACTGGGATGATCTCCGACCTACTTGGCATGCCCCAATCGATTTTCAGCTCAAGCACGCCCGGATCTCAGGTGCAACCCCAAAACCGTGGGCAATAGCAGACCGATTTGGTTCGAAAATGCCCCATTCGTGCTGTTTTGTCCGTTCACCCAAATGGCAACAAAAAATTAAACGGACCACACTGGGACGATCCCAACCTCCCTGGCATACCACGGTTGATTTTTGACCCACATCACGCCCGAACGTCGGGCCAACTCTACAATCGTGGGCTATAACACACCAATTTGGCCCGCAAATGCCCCGTTCATACCATTTCGCCTGTTTGTCCACCCAAATAGCCACAAAAAATTAAATGGACCATACTGGAATGATCTCCAACATCCCTGGAATGCTCCGATCTATTTTTAGCCCACAGCACGCCCAGAACCCTAGCCCAACCCCAAAATCGTGAGCTATAGCACACCGATTTGGCCTGAAAATGCGTCGTTCCCGCCGTTTCGCCTGTTTGTCCACCCAAATGATGATGAAAAATGAAACGGACCACGTTGTGACGATCCTAAACATCCCTGGCATGCGGTGGTCTAATTTTAGCCTATAGCATGCCAGACCCGGCACACCACCAAAACTGTGGGCTATAGCACACCGATTTAGCCCAAAATTGTCCCGTTCATGCCGTTTCGCTCATTTTTCCATCCAAGTGGCCACGAAAAATTAAACAAGCCATACTGGGATGATCCCCAACCTCCCTGGCATGCCTCGGTCAATTTTTGTCACACAGCACGCCCGGACCCTGAGTCCACCCCTGAAATCGTGGGCGATTGCACATCAATTTGGCTCGAAAATGCCCCGTTCGCGTTGTTTCGCCCGTTTGTCAATCCAAATGGCCACGAAAAATTAAACAGACCACACAGGAATGATCTCCAACCTCCCTGGCATGGCCCGATCGATTTTTGGCCCTCATCACGCTCGAACCTCGGGCCCACCCTCGAAACCAGGGGAATAACACACTAATTTAGCCTAAAAATGCCCCGTGCACGCTGTTTTACCCGTTTGTCCACCCAAATGGCCACGAAAAATTAAACGAACCACATTGGGATGATCCCCAACCTACGTGGCATGCCCCAATAGATTTTTGGCCCACAGCACACCCAGACCCCGAGCCCACCCCTAAAACCATGGTTTATAGCACATCGATTTGGCTTGAAAATGCCCCGTTCGCATCGTTTTGCCCGTTTGTCCACCCAATTCTCCATGAATATTTAAACGGAACTTATTGGGATGATCCCCAACCTCTCTGGCATGCCCCGGTCGATTTCCGGTGCATAGCACGCCCGGACCCCAGGCCCACCCACAAAACCATGGGCTATAGCACACCGATTTGGCTCGAAAATGCCCCGTTCATGCTGTTTTACCCATTTGTCCACTCAAATGGCTACAAAAAATTAAACGGACCACACTGGGACGATCCCCAACCTTCCTGGCATGCCACGGTTGATTTTTTGTCCACAGCACGCCTGGACCCTGGGCCCACTCCCCGAAACCTTAGGTTATAGCACACCGATTTGGCCCTAAAATGCCTCATTTGTGTCGTTTCTCTCATTTGTCCACCCAAATGGCCATGAAAAATTAAATAGATCATACTGGGATGATCTCCAACCTCCCCGCCATACCTCGGTCAATTTTTAGCTCACGGCATACCTGGACCTCGGGCGTACCCCCGAAACCGTGGGCTATAGCACACTAAATTAGCCAAAAAAATGCCCCATTTGTGCCGTTTCATCCGTTTGTCCACCCAAATGGCCACAAAACATTAAACAGACCATACTGGGATGATCCCCAACCTCCCTGGCATGACCCAATCGATTTTTGACCCACAACATGCCCATACCCTGTGTCCACCCCCAAAACTATGGGCTATAGCATATCGATTTAGCTCGAAAATGCCTAGTTTATGCCGTTTCGCCCGTTTGTCCACCAAAATAGCCACAAAAAATTAAATTAACGACATTAGGAGGATTCCCAACCTCCCTGGCATGTACTGGTTGATTTTTGGAACACAGCACGCTCGAACCCCGGGACTACCCCAAAAATTGTGTGCTATAGCACAACGATTTGGCTTGAAATGCCCCGTTTGCACCGTTCGCCTGTTTGTCCACCCAAATGGGCACGAAAAATTAAACGGACCACACTGGGATAATCCCCAACCTCCCTGGCACGGCCCGATCAATTTTTGGCCCACAGCACGCTCGAACCCCGGGCCCACCCCTAAAATTGTGGGCTATAGTACATCGATTTGGCCTAAAAATGCCTCGTTCGTGCCGTTTCGCCCGTTTATCCACCAAAATTGCCATAGAGAATTAAATGGACCACACTAGGATGATCGCCAACCTCCCTGACACGTCCTGATAGATTTTTGGCACACAGCACGGTCGGACCCCTGGCCTACCCCTGAAACCGTGTGCTATTGCACAACGATTTGGTCGAAAAATGCCACGTTGCTGCTGTTTCGCCCGTTTGCCCACCCAAACGGCCCCGAAAAATTAAAGAGCCATACTGGCCCGATCCCTAACTTCCCTGGCACGTGTCAATCAATTTTTGGTCCACAGCACGCTCGGACCTTGGGCCCACCCCAAAAACTATAGGTTATATAGCACACTGATTTGGCCCTAAAATGCCCTATTCGTGCCGTTTCGCCTGTTTGTCCACCCAAGTGGCCACAAAGTATTAAATGGACCACACTGAGATGATCCCCGACCTTCTTGGCACCCCTCGATTGATTTTCAGCTCAAGCACGCCCGGATCTCGGGTGCACCCCCAAAGCCGTGGGCGATAGCACACTAATTTGGTTCGAAAATGCCCTATTCGTACTGTTTTGTCCGTTCACCCAAATGGCAACAAAAAATTAAACGGACCACATTGGGATGATCCCCAATCTCCCTGGCATACCACAGTTGATTTTTGACCTATATCACACCTGAACGTCAGGCCAACCCCTGCAATCGTGGGCTATAACACACTAATTTGGCCCACAAATGCCCCGTTCGCACCATTTCGCCCGTTTGTCCACCCAAATAGCCACAAAAAATTAAATGGACCATAACGATCTCCAACATCCCTGGAATGCCCCGGTCGATTTTTGGCCCACAGCACGCCCAGAACCCGGGCAAGCCCTCTAAATCGTGAGCTATAGCACACCGATATGGCCTGAAAATGCCCCATTCATGCCGTTTTGCCCGTTTTTCCACCAAAATATCCAGTAAAAATTAAACGGACCACACCAGGACGATCCCAAACTTCCTAGCATCACCTGGTTGATTTTTGACCCACAGCATGCCCGGACCCCGGGTTCACCCCCAAAGCCGTGGGCTATAGCACCTCGATTTGGCCTGAAAATGCCCCGTTCGAGCCGTTTCACCCATTTGTCCACCCAAATTGCCACAAAAAATTAAACGGGCCACAATGGGACAATCCCAACCTCCCTACCATGATCCAGTCAATTTTTGGCCCACTGCATGCCCGGACCCCGGGCCCACCCCTGAAACCGTGGGCTATAACAAACTGATTTGTCCCGAATATACCTCGTTCTCGCCGTTTTGATTGTTTGTCCACCCAAATGGCCACCAAAAATTAACGGACCTTATTGGGATAATCTCCAACCTCCTTGGCACGCTACTGTTGATTTTCGACCCACAACACGCCCGAACCTCGGTCCTACCCCTAAAATCATGAGCTATAGCATACCGATTTGGCCTAAAAATGCCTCGTTCGTGCCGTTTCGCTCATTTGTCCATCCAAATGGCCACGAAAAATTAAACTGACCACGTTGGGACGATCCCAAACCTCCCTAGCATGCCCCGATAAATTTTTGGCCTATAACACACCATACCCCGGGCCCACCCCCAAAATCATGGGCTATAGCACACCGATTTGGCCCAAAAATGCTCCGTTCATGCCGTTTTGCCTATTTTTCCACCCAAATAGCCACGAAAAATTAAACGGACCATATTGGGATGATCCCCAACCTCCCTGGCATGCCCCAATCAATTTTTGTCATACAGCAGGCCCGGACCTCGAGCCCACCCCTGAAATCATGGGCAATAGCATATCAATTTGGCCCGAAAATACCCAGTTCACATTGTTTCGTCCGTTTGTCCACCCAAATGGCCACGAAAAATTAAACGGACCACACTGGGACGATCCCCAACCTCCCTAGCACGGCCCAGTTGATTTTTGACCTATAGCACGCCCAGATCCCGGGCCAACCCCCAAAACCATTGGCAATAGCACACTGATTTGGCCCGAAAATACCCCATTCGTGCCGTTTCACCCGTTTGTCTACCCAAATGGCCATAAAAAATTAAATGGACCATATTGGGACGATCTCCAACTTCCCTGGCACGCTCCGATTGATTTTCGGCCCACAGCATGCCCGAACCCCAGGTCCACCCATGAAACCGTCGTCTATAGCACACCGATTTGGCCCAAAAATGCCCCATTCGCGCAATATCGCCCGTTTTTCCACCCAAATATCCACTAAAATATAAATGGACCATACTAGGACGATCCCCAACTTTCCTGGCTTGCCCGGGGCAATTTTTGGCCCACAGCACACCCGAATACTGAGCCCACCAACGAAATCGTCGGCTATAGCACACCAATTTGGCTCAGAAATGGCCCATTCATGTCGTTTCACTCGTTTGTCCAATCAAATGGCCACAAAAATTTAAACAGACCATACTGGGATGATACCCAACCTTCTTGGCATGCCCTGGTAAATTATCGGACCACAGCACGCCCGGATCCTGGGCCCACCCCTAAAACTGTGGCCTATAGCATACCAATTTAGCCCAAAAATGCCCCATTTGCCCCGTTTTGCTCGTTTGTCGACCTAAATGGCAACAAAAAATTAATCGGACCACATTGGGATGATACCCAACCTCCTTGGCAGGCCTCGATCAATTTTTGGCCGACAGTACGCTCAGACCCCGAGCCAACCACCGAAACCATGGGCTATAGCATATCGATTTGGCCCGAAAATGCCCTATTCGCGTTGTTTCTCCCGTCAGTCGACCCAACTGGCCACAAAAAATTAAACGGACCTTACTGGGATGATCCCTAACCTCCCTGGCACACCCAACTCGATTTTCGGCCCACAGCACGCCCGAACTACTGGCCTTGACCCAAAACAGTGGGATACAACACACCGATTTGGCCCGAAAATGCCCCACTAGCACTATTTTGCCCGTTTGTCCATCCAAATGGCCATGAAAAGTTAAACGGACCACACTGGGATGATCCCCAACCTCCATGGTACGCCTCGGTCGATTTTCCGCCCACAACACCTAGACCCCAGGCCCACCCCCAAAACCGTGGTGTATAACACTCTAATTTGGCCTAAAAATATCCCGTTTGCATTATTTCTCCACTTTGTCCACCCAAATGGCCACGAAAAATTAAATGGACCACACTAGGATGATACCCAACATCCCTGGCATGCCCCGATCGATTTTCTGCTTACAGCACGCCCGAACCCCTGGCGCACCCCCAAAATCGTGGGCTATAGCACACTGATTTAGCCCAAAAATGCCCCGTCCGCATCATTTTGTCCGTTTGTCCACCCAAATTGCCATGAAAATTTAAACGGACCACACTGGGACGATCCCCAATCTCCCTGGCACACCCCGGTCGATTTTTGACACACTGCACGCCCGGACCTTGGGCCCACTGCAAAACCATAGTCTATTGCACACCGATTTGGGCCGAAAATGCCCCGTTCAGGCCGTTTCGCCCGTTTGTCCACCCAAATAGCCATAAAAAATTGAAGGGACCATACTAGGACAATCCCCGACCTCCCTGACATGCCCCAGTCGATTTTTGGTCCAGAGTACACCCATACCCCAGCCCCACCCCCAAAACTATAGGCTATAGCACACCGATTTGGCCCGAAAATGCCCCGTTTGCTCTGTTTCACCCATTTGTCAACCCAAATAGACATGAAAAGTTAAACGGACTATACTAGGACGATCCACAACCTCCCTGTCATGTTCCAGTCAATTTTTAGCCCACAACACGCCCAAAACCGAGACCCACCCCCAAAACTGTGGGTTATAGCACATCGATTTGGCCCAATAATGCCCCCTTCGCGCCGTTTCGCCCGTTTATCCACCCAAATGTCCATGAAAATTTAAACAGACCTTACTGAGATACTCCCCAACCTCTCTGGCATGCCTCGATCAATTTTCAACCCACAGCATGCTTGGACCCCGGGCCAACCTCTAAAATCGTGGGTTATAGCACACTGATTTGGCTCAAAAATGCCCTATTCATACCGTTTCACCCGTTTGTCCACCCAAATGGCCATGAAAAATTAAATGAACCACACTGGAATGATCACCAACCTACTTGTAATGCCCCAGTTAATTTTTGTCCCACAGCACGCCCACTCCCCGGGCCAACCCCTAAAATCGTAGGCTATTGCATGGCTCGAAAATGCCTAGTTTGTGCCGTTTTGCTCGTTTGTCCACTAAAATAGCCACAAAACATGGACCGATCAATTTTTGACCCACAGCACGCCCGGACCCAGGGCCCACCCCCAAAACCGTGGGCTATAGCACGCTAGAAAATGCTCCGTTCACGCCGCTTCAACCATTTGTCTAATCAAATAGCCACAAAAATTTAAATGGACCACATTGGGATGATCCCCAACCTCCCTGGAGCGCCCTGGTCTATCGAACCTCGAGCCCACCCCTAAAACTGTGGCCTATAGCACACCGATTTGGCCTGAAAATGCACCATTTGCGCCGTTTTGCCCGTTTGTCCATCCAGATGGCCATAAAAAATTAAACGGACCATACTGGGATGATCCCCAACCCCTTGGCATGCCTCGGTCAATTTTTGGCCCACAACACGCCTGGACCCCAGGCTCACCCTCAAAACCGTAGGCCATAGCACACCAATTTGGCTCGAAAATGCCCTGTTCCCGCCGTTTCTCCTGTTTGTCCACAAAAATAGCCACGAAAAATTAAATGGACCACACTAGAATGCTCCCCAACCTCCCTGGCACACCCAGTCGATTTTCAGCTCACAGCACGCCCAGACCCTGGGCGCACCTCCGAAACCGTAAGCTATAGCACACCGATTTTCCTAAAATGCCCCGTTCGCACCGTTTTATCCGTTTGTCCACTCAAATGGCCACAGAAAATTAAACGGACCACACTGGGATGATCCTCAACCTCCCTGGCATGCCCCGGTCAATTTTCGGCCCACAGCACGCCCGGAGCCCAAGCTCACCCTAGAAACTATAGGCTATAGCACACCGATTTGGCCAGAAAATGCCCCGTTCATGATGTTTCATCCGTTTGTCCACTCAAATGGCTACAGAAAATTAAACGGACCATACTGGGATTATCCCCAACCTCCATGGCACGCCCCTGTCAATTTTTGGCACATAGTACGCCCGGACCCCAGGCCTATCCCTGAAACCGTGGGGTATAGGACACCGATTTTGTGCAAAAATGCCCAGTGCGCACCATTTCGCCCGTTTTTCCACCCAAATATCTACAAAAATTTAAACGGACCATACTGGGATGATCCCCAACCTCTCTGACACGCCTCAGTCAATTATCAACCCACAGTACGTCCGGACCCCGGGCCTACCCACAAAATCGTGGGCTATAGCACACTGATTTGACTTGAAAATGCCCCTTTCGTACCGTTTCACCCGTTTGTCCAATCAAATGGCCATGAAAATTTAAACGGACCATGCTAGAATGTTCCCCAGCCTCCCGGGCATGCCCCGATCGATTTTTTGCCCACAATACGCCTGGACCCTTGGCCCACCCCCAAAACTGTGGGCTATAGCACACCCATTTGGCTCGAAAATGCCCAGTTTGCGCCGTCTCACTCGTTTGTCCACCCAAATGACCATGAAAAATTAAACGAACCACACTGGGACAATCCCTAACCTTCCTGACATAAGCCGTTTGATTTTCAGCCCACAGCACGCCCGAACCCCAGGCCCACCCCCAAAATCGTGGGCTATAGCACGCCGATTTGGCCCGAATATGTCCTGTTCACCCCGTTTCATCTGTTTGTCCACCCAAATGGTAATGGAAAATTAAACGGACCATACTGGGATAATCCCCAACCTCTCTAACACGCCCCGATTGATTTTTGGCTGACCGCACACCCTGAACCTGGGACAACCACTGAAACCGTGGGCTATAGCACATCGATTTGGCATGAAAATGCTTCGTTCGCACCGTTTCGCTCGTTTGTCCACCCAAATAGCCATGAAAAATTAAATGGACAACATTGGGATGATCTTCAACCTTCCTGGAATGCCCCGATCAATTTTTGGCCCACAGCATGCCCGGATCCTGGGTCCACCCCTAAAACCATGGGCTATAGATCACCGATTTGCTCCGAAAATGCCCCGTTCGCACCGTTTTGCCCGTTTGACCACCCAAATGGCCATAAAAAATTAAACAGACCTCACTGGGACGATCCCTAACCTCTCTAGCACGACCCGATTAATTTTTGACCCACAGCACGCTCGGACCCCAGGGCCAACCCCGAAGCCGTGGGCTATAGCATACTGATTTGGCTCGAAAATGCCCCATTCACACTGTATCGCCCGTTTGTCCATTAAAATGGCCACAAAAAATTAAACGGATCTAACTAGGATGATACCCAACCTCCCTGGCATGTCCCAATCAATTTTTGGCATGCAGCATGCTCGGACCTTGGGCCCACCCCTGAATCCGTAGGCTATAGCACACTGATTTGGCCCAAAAATGCTCCGTTCGCGCCGATTCATCCGTTTGTCTACGAAAAATAAAATGGACCACATTGGGCTGATCCCTAACCTCCCTACATGATTCGATCAATTTTTGGCCCACCGCAGGCTCGGAACCCACGCCCACCCCCAAAACCATGGGTAATAGCACACCGATTTGGCCTTTAAATGCCCTATTCATGCCATTTCGCCCGTTTGTCCACCCAAATGGCCACGAAAAATTAAATGGACCACACTGGAATGATCCCCAACCTCTCTGGCACGCCCCGGTCAATTTTCAACTCACAGCACGCCCGGCCCCCGGGTGCACCCCCAAAACTGTGGGTTATAGCACATTGATTTGGCATGAAAATACTTCGTTCGAGCCATTTCATCCGTTTGTCCACCCAAATGGCAACGAAAAATAAAATGGACCACACTGGAATGATCCCCAACCTCCCTGGCACTCCTCGATTGATTTTCGTCCCACAGCTCGCCCGGACCCCAGACCCTACCCCAAAACCATGGGCTATAACACTCCAATTTGGCCCGAAAATGCTCTATTCGCATCGTTTCGCCCGTTTGTCCACCCAAATAGACACAAAAAATTAAACGAACCACACTGGGATGATACCTAACCTCCCTAGAATGGACCGGCCAATTTTTGACCCCCAGCCCACCCAGAGCCCGGGCCCACCCCTAAAACCGTGGGCTATAGCACACCGATTTGCCCCAAAAATGCCCCGTTTACACCGTTTTGACCAGTTTGTCCTCTAAAATAGCCACAAAAAATTAAACGAACCACACTAGGATAATACCCAACCTCCCTGGACTATCTCAGTTGGTTTTTGGCCCATAGGCTGCTCGAACCCCAGGCCCACCCCTGAAACTGTAGGCTATAGCACACCAATTTGCCCCAAAATTCTTTGTTCGCGCCGTTTCTCCCGTTTGTCCACCTAAATAGCCACAAAAAATTAAATGGACCACACTGGGATAATCCCTAATCTCCCTAGCACGGCACGATCAATTTTTGGCCCACAGCACGTCCGGAGCCCGGGTGCACCCCCAAAATCGTGGGCTATAGTACACCGATTTGGCCCAAAAATGCTCCGTTCATTCCATTTTGCCCGTTTGTTAACCCAAGTGGCCACAAAAAATTAAACAGACTATACTGGGACGATCCCCAACCACCCTGGCATGCCCCGGTAGATTTTCGACCCACAGCATGCCCGGACCCTAGGCCTGATACAAGTGCGACTACGAAGATCAACGTGTGTAAAAGTGCAGCAAATTATCATCTTAGGAAGTTCAATGTTGAGACGTGAGACACCAAAGTCCTCTGTCTACTTGAGGAAAACCGAAACTTGTAACTAGGATAGCAATTCAAGGGTGAATTCTCTTGTAATTATTTGTTTTTGAGAAACCTTGGCGCTTGAGTGGTGTAATCCTCTCTTGTGTCATCGTAAGAGTTAGGTGATCGTGTGTGGAGGTGTTAAGGGTCTTAGAGTTTTATGAACTCTTTGGTTACTGAGATTTACACCACCTTTGTGTAACTGTCTATCCTTTTGTTTGTTTTCATCTTGTAGTAGTTTGTATCTTGTGTTGTAAGCCGTGTGGTATTGTCTTGTTATACCATTGTCGTTGTTCTTTGTTGTTCATTATATTGCGTTGTAACTTAGATTGGTTGGCAGATTTTGGTGTCACCAACACCTTGTTAACTTGTGAAACTCGTATTCTTGTTCTTGGCAGAAACTAGCTCTAAAAAGGGTCCTCGGTTTGTACCTTGTTGAGTGGACTATTTTGGAGTCATTTTGTGAGTTCCTAGTCTCTCTCGTATCAAAGCCCACACCCAAAACCGTAGGCTATAGCACACCAACTTGGCCCGAAAATGCCCCATTCGCGCCGTTTCTCCCGTTTGTCCACCAAAATGGCCTAAAAAAATTAAACGGACCACACTGGGATGATCACCAACCTCCTTGGCATTCCCCGATCGATTTGTGTGTCGCATCACGCATGGACCATGGGCCCACCCTTGAAATCGTGGGCTATAGCACACCGATTTGGCCCAAAAATGCCCTTTTCGTACCGTTTTCCCTATTTGTCCACCCAAATGCCCATAAAAAATTAAACAGATCACACTGAGATGATCCCCAACCTCACTGACATGCCCCGATCAATTTTTTTGCCCACAGTATGCTCAATCAATTCTCGGCCTACGGCATGCCTAAACTTTGGGCCCACCCACGAAACCGTAGGCTATAGCACACCAATTTGGTCTGAAAATGTCCTGTTCGATCCGTTTCGTCCATTTATCAACCCAAATGGCCACAAAAAATAAAATGAGCCACACTGGGACAATCCCCAACCTCCCTGGTATGCCCCGATTGATTTTTAGAGCACACAGTATGCTCGGACCCGTGCCAACCCCCAAAATCGTGGGCTATAGCACATCGATTTGGCTCGAAAATGCCCCATTCACGCCATTTTGCCCGTTTGTCTACCCAAATGGCCACAAAAAATTAAATGGACCACACTGGGATGATCTCCAACCTCCCTGGCATGCCTTGGTTAATTTTTAGCCCACATTGCCCTTGGACCCCGGGTTCACTCCCAAAATTGTGGGCTATAGCACACTGATTTGGCTCAAAAATGCCTCGTTCATGTCGTTTCACCCTTTTGTTCATCAAAATGGCCACTAAAAAATAAACGGACCACACTGGACGATCCCCAACCTCCTTGGCATGCCTCGGTAGATTTTCATCCCACAGCACACCTTGACGCCAAGTTCACCCCCGAAACCATGGGCTATAGCACATCGACTTGGCCTAAAAATTTCCCATTCGCATCGTTTTGCCCGTTTGTCCACCCAAATGGCCACAAAAAATTAAACAGACTAAACTGGGATGATCCCCAACCTCTCTGGCACTGCCTAGTTGATTTTTGACCCACATCACGCTTGAACCTCAGGCCCACCCCCGAAACTGTAGGCTATAACACACAGATTTAGCCTGAAAATGCCCTATTTGCGCCGTTTTGCCCGTTTGTCCACCAAAATATCTACGAAAAATTAAACGGACCACACTAGGAGGATCCCCAACCTCTCTGGCACATTCTGGTCAATTTTTACCCACAGAATGCTCGAACCCTGAGCCCACCCCCGAAATCGTGGGCTATAGCACACTTATTTGGCTCGAAATGCCCCATCGCACCATTTTGTCCGTTTGTCCACCCAAATTGCCACAAAAAATTAAACGGACACTGGGATGATCCCTAACCTCCCTGGCATGTCCCAGCTGATTTTCGGCCAACTGTATACCCGAAACCTGGGACCAACCCCGAAACCGTGGGCTACACACCGATTTTGCCCAAAAATACCAGGTTTGAATTGTTTTGCCCATTTGTCCAAGAAAATGGACACAAAAAATTAAACGAACCACACTGGGATGATCCTCAACCTCTTTGGCACGCCTCTGTCAATTGTTGGCTGATAGCAAGCCCGGACCCCATGCCCACCCCAAAAACTGTGTGCTATAGCATACCGATTTGGCCTAAAAATGCCCATTCGCATCGTTTCACCCGTTTGTCCATCCAAATATACACAAAAAATTAAAAGTACCACACTAGGATGATCCCCAACTTCCCTAGCATTCTCCAATCGATTTTTGTACCATAGCACTCCCGGACCTTGGGCCCACCCCCAAAATCGTTGGCGATAGCACACTGATTTAGCTCAAAAATGCCCCGTTCGCATTGTTTCCCCGTTTGTCCACCCAAACGGCCATGAAAATTAAATGGAATGTACTGGAACGATCCCCAACCTCTCTGGGGGCTATAGTACATCGATTTGGCCTGAAAATGCACCGTTCGCGTCGTTTCACCCGTTTGTCCACATAAATAGCCATAAAAAATTAAACGAACAACAATGGGACGATCCCCAAACTCCCTGGCATTTTCCAATTGATATTCAGCCCACAGAATGCCCGAAACCTGGGCCCACCCTCGAAACCGTGGGCTATACACACCGATTTGGCCTAAAAATGCCCCATTCGCCCCGTTTTGCCCGTTTGTCCACCCAAATGGCCATGAAAAATTAAATGGACCATATTGGGATGATCCCCAACTTCCCTTGTATGCCCCAGTCGATTTTTGTATCACAGCACGCCCGAACCCTGGTTCCACCCTCAAAATTGTGGGCTATAGCACACCGATTTAGCCCAAAAATGCCCCATTTGTACCGTTTCACTCGTTTGTCTACCCAAATAGCCATGAAAAATTTCACGGACCACACTGGGATGATCCCTAACCTCCTTGGCATGCCTCGATCAATTTTTGTCCCACAACACGCCTGGACCCTGGGCCCACCCCTAAAATCGTGGGCTATAGCACAACGATTTGGCCTGAAAATGGCCCATTCGCATCATTTCGCCTATTTATACACCTAAATGGTCACAAAAAATTAAACGAACCACACTAGGACGATCCCTAACCTCTTTGGGAGGCCCCATTCAATTTTTTGCCCACAGCACGCCCGAACCCCAGGCCCACCCCCAAAACTGTGGGCTATACATATCGATTTGGCCTGAAAATGCCCCGTTCATGCCGTTTCTCCCATTTGTCCACCAAAATGGCCACGAAAAATTAAACTAACTACACTGGGATGATCCCCAATCTCCCTGGCATGCCCCAATTGATTTTCGTGCCGCAGAACGCCAGGAACCTGGGCCCACTCTTAAAATCATGGGCTAGAACACCGATTTGGCTTGAAAATGCCTTTTTCGCACCATTTTCTCTGTTTGTCCACCCAAATGCCCATAAAAAATTATACGGGCCCCACTGGGATGATCCCCAACCTAAATGACATGCCTCAGTCAGTTTTTGACACACAGCACGTTCGATCAATTTTCAGCCCACAGTATGCCCAGACCTCGGGACCACCCCCGAAACCATGGGCTATAGCACACCGATTTGGTCTGAAAATGCCCTGTTCGAGCCGTTTCGCCCATTTGTAAACCCAAATGGCCACAAAACATTAAACGGACCACATTGGGAAGATCCCCAACCTCTCTGGTATGCCCCGGTTGATTTTTGGCCTACAGCACGCCCGAACCCCAGCTCACCCCCAAAACAGTGGGCTATAGGACACCGATTTTGCCTGAAAATACCTCGTTTGCATCTTTTCATCCGTTTATCCACCTAAATGGAAATAAAAAATTAAACGGACCACACTGGGACGATACCTAACCTCCTTGGCATGCCCCGGTTGATTTTTGGCCCACAAATGTACACTTTGAAAGTTTCTGGTTCAAAATATGTTACTACAAATGTACACTTTGTGGAAATTGTTGAGCTTGATCTAATTTTGAAAGAGATGATAGAAAATGAAGATTCTAATTTGAAAAAAATGGCATCAAATATGAGGAAAAAGATTAGAAAGTATTGGGGTACTTCATAGAAAATGAACAAAATGATCTTTATTTCATCTGTGTTGGATCTCTGCAACAAACTTAAATATGTTCCTTTTGCAATTATGGACGTGTTTGGAAAAGAAATTGGGGACAAGTTATCCAATTCAGTGGAGTCATACATGAAAGCCTTGTTTGAGCATTATGTTAAGAAATCAAAAAACTCTTCATCTTCATCATCTTCTTTTTATTCTGGGAATTCTTCATCTATAAGTGGTTATGGAAACTTTCAAAAAAGAGAAATAATGAAAACAAAACAACAATTTGAGAAGCATAAAGAAATTAGTGGAGGTTCAAGCAATCTGAGTTGGGAAAATATCTTGCTGAAGGAATTAAGCCAGATTCGGAACAATTTGATATATTATGTTGGTGGAAAGTTAATGAGCCTAGATTTACCATTCTCACCGAGATGGCTCGTGATGTGTTAGCTATTCCCATTTCCAGTGTCTCATCTGAATGTGCATTTAGCACGGAAGGTCGGGTTATTGATCCCTTTAGGAGTTCATTAACTCCTAAACTAGTGCAATCTCTTATTTGTCTTCGAGATTGGCTTAGAAGTGAATCTACTCCAATTAATATCGAGGAAGATATAGAGTATCTTGAGCAACTTGAAGTTGGTAAGAATTTTATAATTTTCTATTCATTATATTAAAAAAAAATTCTTAGTTATATTGCACATCAACTAACAAATGTCTTATATTTTTTCAGAAATGGCTTGTAGCGGCACTGATTCTAGCATTGTTGATGTGTAGTTGTCAATAAGCAAATGTGCATTGTAGGTAAGTTTGTTTTTGGGTTCTTCTTCTACTACTTCTACTATTTTCTTGATTTAATAAGTTATGGACTATAGGTTTTTTTCTCTCAGTTGTACTCTTCTTAGTTAGTGGGTGATCTGTAATGTATTGTATTGTGGTTTGCTGATCTGTAAAAGTTTTACAAGTCATTTGATAAAGTGTTCGATGGGAACTGGATTCTGTCTAAAGAGGAGTATTCAGGTGAGTTTATGGCATTTTCTATTTAACATGGTAGTTTATTGTATTTGCTTTATTTTATATTTGGGAAACTATTAAGTAGTTTTTGGAATAAAAACCAAAGCTAATCCTGAGACACAGGCTCTGGCAGCACTTGACTGTTTAGCTAGGGATTTTGTTATCCAAGCATGGATATAAAATCTAGCAAGACGTCTGGCTGGGGTGTAAACCTTGTTCATTAAACTGTATTCGAATTACTAATATGAATAGTAACAAGTACTCTATGTGTTCTTATCCTGCTGATCCTCTCTAGGAGATTGACTTGAAGAATCATAAATGGGGTCATTATTTCATTTGTGGTTACAAAGGTTTCTATGAGTATGTAAAGTTGAAAGGGATAGATATTGATGAACCTGTTGGACTTGATGTTATTCTTACTCAGAGCAGATGTTTTCTTGTATTATGATTTGGTCAAGTGGTATGGTTGACGGATGAAGATTCATAAACTCATCTTCCTGATGAAAAATTTGACAAATTGGAATGGCAATAAGGTGGTGACCAATCATCATCTCTTAACTTGTTTTACTATCTTTATAGTTTAATCAAAGGTCCAGTTTTAATTCTGGTACTGATTTCTCCATTTAAAGTTTGGAAGACATTTATAAATGCACTTACCATGGGTAGAGTTGACACAACATGGACTCAAGCTGAGCTGTTTGAATGATTTTCTAGTGTTACCATATTCTTGAGACCTTATAGGGGCAGATAATCTGTGGGTAAATAATTTTAGGTTCAACTTTAACCAACTTGCACTTTGAAAAGTTTTATATGGTTGCTTTTACCACTTTCTTGTCACATTATACTACCTGGAACCTGATTTTTATAGTTCCTCTTCAATTGTGTACTCAGAAAGGCTTGTTGTTGATTGGTATATATATATATATATATATATATATATATATATATATATACTTGTGATCTCTCTATTCTTAATAATCATTGGATCTACTCAAAATCCTAACTGGAAAAAATTAGAATCCTTGTAGAAACTATTGTTTTCCATCTTCAATTAGAATGATAATTTGGAGTGGATGGATATTGTTATTTTGTATTATTCTTGTAGTTGGTTAGTTAAAGTAAAATGTTCGACATTTTTTACCCCTCTTATTCTAGTAATTAACGTCCTACAGATTAAGACCTGTTGTTCTCTGTTTTTTATTTGAAGTGTATGTGTAGTTGATTAAGCCGTGTTGTTATCTCTCTGTTGTTTATTTGAAGAGTATTCAGATATTTTGAACAACAATATCTTACTTGAGAAAGCATTCGATCCATTTTTGCTCTCCAGGTTTGTTCCCAACCTTTTGGTAGGTTCAACACTTGGCATTGGAGTTATCTTGGGTGCAGCAATGTCAACAAGGGAAAGGAGTATTATCTACCTTAGTTGCATGGTTTATTCTGGTTTTACAGTGTTCTGCTGTATGGTTATCAATCTTTGTTTTACCATTGACAGCGACACAACTCATTCTATGTTTAATGTAAGCAGTACATTTTCCCTTTCTTTAGAAGAATGGCACTTATACATTAACTTTAGTTGAATTGATGTGATATTTTGCACTCTAGGTTTACATATTCTCAATGACTCTCCTTTTGACATTTTGTTTTAGTCAAAAGTAAGGTTCTCTTAATCTCTTTCAGTGTTAGTTGGTTTAAGTTAGTGTTGTTTTTCTATTCTGCTGATGAGCAGGTGATCTTTACCATTTTTGTTCTATGATTATCTCCTAAACTAAATCCAATGCTAGTTTGTTGCGTTGATAAGTTTAGGGCATGCACGGTTTGTGGCAACTCTACAACAAAATGACGTTATGTATTATGATTATTTCATTTCATTCCATTTATGTTGAAATCAAAATAAAAAACTGAAATAACCAAACCAAATTTGTAGAAACCGAACCAAATCTATTTTATTTTGTTTTGGTTATGGTTGCCATTTTTTTAATCTAAAAACCGATAAACCAAAATTGATATGAAACAATCAGACCGAAATGATCAAACGCCCACCCCTAGCTATAGCCCATAATTTCAGGGGTGGGCCCGGGGTTCAGAGGTGCCGTGGGCCAAAAATCGTTCGAGGTTTGACAGGGAGGTTGAGGATCATCCCAGTGTGGTTCATTTATTTATCCGAGGCCATTAGGGTGGTCAAACGGGAGAAATAGCATGAACGGTACATTTTCAGGCCAAACCGGTGTGCTATAGCCCAAGATTTTGGGAGTGGGCTCGGGGTTTAGGAGTGCCGTGGGATGAAAATTGATTAAGGTGTGCCAAGGAGGTGTGCCGTGGGCTGAAAATTGATTGTGCTATAGCCCATAATTTTGGGGGCGGGCTCGTGGTCCGAGGGTGTTGTGGGCCGAAAATCAACCGAGGCATGCCAGGGAGGTATGGGATTGTCCCAGTGTGGTCTGCTTATTTATTCGAGGCCATTTGGGAGGTTAAACGGGCAAAACAGGGCATTTTAGGGCCAAATCAGTGGGCTATAGCCAACGATTTTAGGGGTGGGCACGGTTTTCGGGTGTGCCGTGGGTGGGAAATCAATCGAGGCGTGCCAGGGAGGTTGTGGATCATCCCAGGGTGATTCATTTTTTTTCAAAGAAAATAGGGTGGTCAAACGAGCTAAACAATGTGAATGGAGCATTTTTGGGTTAAATTAGTGTGCTATAGCCCACAGTTTAGGGGGTTGGCCCAAGGTCCGGGGGTGCCGTGGGCTAAAAATTGATCGAGGCATGCCAGGGAGGTTCGGTTCATCCCAATGTGATCCATTTATTTATTCAAAGCCATTTGAGTGGTCAAATGAGCGAAATAGCGCGATCAAGACATTTTTGGGCCAAATCGATGTGCTATAGCCTACGGTTTTGGGGGTGGGCCTGGGGTTTGGGCCTGTCGTAGGTTGAAAACCTACTGAGGCATGCCCTAGAGGTTGGGCATCGTCCAGGTGTGGTTTGTTTATTTATTCAAGGCCATTTAGGTGGTCAAACGGGCAAAACAACGTGAACGGGGCATTTTTGGGTCAAATCGATGTGCTATAGCCCACGATTTTGGGGGTGGGCTAGGGGTCCGGGGATGCCGTAGGCCAAAAATCTACCGGGGCATGCCAGTGAGGTTGGGCATCATCCCAGTATGGTCCATTTATTTAATCGAGAATATTTGGGTGGTCAAACAGGAGAAACAGCATGAATGAGGCATTTTCAGGCCAAATCGGTGTGCTATAGCCCACGATTTCGGAGTTGGGCCAAGGGTCCGGGGGTACCGTGGGATGAAAATTGGTAGAGGTGTGCCAAAGAAGTTGGGGATCGTACTAGTGTGGTCAGTTTATTTATTCGAGGCCATTTGGGAGGTCAAAAGGGCGAAACAGCCCGAACGGGCCATTTTCGAGCAAAATCGGTGTGCTCTAGCTTACGATTTCGGGGGTGGACCGGGTGTCCAGAGGTGTCGTGGTCCAAAAATCAACCGAGGTGTGCCAGGAAGATTGGGGATCGTCCTAGTATGATCTATTTATTTATTCGAGGCCATTTAGGTGGTCAAATGGGCAAAACGTCGCGAACGTGGCATTTTTAGGCCAAATCAGTGTGTTATAGTCTATGATTTTGGGGGTCGGCCCAGGGTATTGGGATGCCGTGGGCCAAAAATTTACCGAGGCATGCCATGGAGGTTAGGGATTGTCTTAGTGTAGTTCGTTATTTATTTGAGGTCCTTAGGGTGGTCAAAAAAGCAAAACGGCGTGAATGGGGCATTTTTGGGCTAAATTAGTGTGTTTTATCCCATGGTTTTCAGTGTGGACCCAAGGCTTGGGGGTGTCGTAGGCTAAAAATTAATCAGGGCATGCCAGGGAGGTTGGGGATTATCCCAGTGTGATCCGTTTATTTATTTGAGCTCATTTGGGTGGTTAAACGGGTAAAACAGTGCGAACGGGGCATTTTCGAGCCAAATCGGTGTGCTATAGCCCATGATTTTGGGGGCAGGCCCAGGGTCCGCGGGTGTCGTGGGCTGAAAATCAATCGCGGCGTGCTAGGGAGGTTGGGGATCATCCCAGTGTGTTCTGTTTATTTATTCAAGGCCATTTGGGTGGTCAAAACCATGAAACGATGCAAATGTGGCATTTTCGAGCGAAATTGGTGTGGTATAGCCCACGATTTCATGGATAGTCTTGAGTTCCGAGAGTGTCGTGGGACAAAAATCAACCGAGGTGTGCCAGGGAGGTTGAGGATCATCCCAGTATAGTCCGCTTATTTATTCGAGGCTATTTGGGTGGTCAAACGAGCAAAACGGCGAGAATGAGGCATTTTAGGGCCAAATCAGTGAGCCATAGCCCACGATTTTGGGGGTGGGCCCGGTGTCCGATGGTGCCGTGGGTCAAAAATCAATTTAGGCATGCCAGGGAGGTTGTGGATTATCCCAGTGTGGTTTATTTATTTATTCGAAGCAAATAGGGTGGTCAAATGAGTAAAACAATGTGAAAGGGGCATTTTCAGGACAAATTGATATGTTATAGCCCACGGTTTCGGGCGTGGGCCTGAGGTCTGGGGGCCGTAGGCTAAAAATTGATCGGGGCATACCAGGGATGTTGTGGTTCATCTTAATATGGTCCATTTATTTATTCAAAGCCATTTGAGTGGTCAAACAGGCGAAATGGTGCGAATGGGGCATTTTCGAGCCAAATCGGTGTGTAATAGCCCATAGTTTTGAGGGTGAGCCCAAGATCTGGGCCTGCCGTAGGCTGAAAATCGACCGAGGCATGACCTAGAGGTTGGGGATCATCCTAGTGTAGTCTGTTTATTTATTCGAGGCCATTTGGGTGGTCAAACGGGCGAAACAGCGTGAACGAGGCATTTTTGGGCCAAATTAGTGTGCTATAGCCCATGTTTTCGGAGGTGGGCTAGGGATCCGGGGCTGCTGTGGGCTGAAAATCAACTGGGGCATGTCAGGGAAGTTGGGGATCGTCCTCGATTGGTCCATTTATTTATTCGAGGCTATGTGGGTGGTCAAACGGGCAGAACAGCGCGAACGGGGCATTTTTTGAGCTAAATTGGTGTGCTATAGCCCACGGTTCTGTGGTGGGCCCAGGGTCAGCGGTGTTATGGGCTAAAAATTGATTGTGGTGCACCAGGGAGGTTGGATCGTCCCAGTATCTTCCATTTATTTACTCAAGGCTATTTGGTATGGCAAAAAGGCAAAATGGCACAAATGGGGCATTTTTGGGCCAAATCGGTGTTCTATTGCCCACGGTTCTGGGGGTGGGCCCGAGGTTCATGGGTCTCATTGATCAAAAATTGATCTGAGCATGCCAGGAATTTTAGGGATAGTCCCAGTATGGTCTTTTTATT
>NC_061121.1:1930667-1973068 GCF_002878395.1 Capsicum annuum
GAATAACTACTTATCACTCCGACAACCACTTTAATTGTCATTTTTGGTAGGGATAAGCTAGTATTTAAAGGTGATTGGATAAATTTACAAGTTGATCAAACTTATTTATTACTAAAAATTACATAAATACATAACTTATGTTTTCATTATTACAAAAAATCCCAATTCTCTAAACATATTACAAAAATTTCAACATATACACAGAATGTTATGTATATGTCGGTTATGTTATGTATATTAATAGGGAGAGAGAATAAAGTAATTAAAAAAGTCGGAGAGGGTGTAATTACTTCCAAAAGAGTTGATATTTATGTTATTTATACTATTTATTATGATACTTTTGAGCTTATAATTAAAGCGTTCCAAAAACATTAAAAGTGATTACAAGTACAAGTGCTTAATTATAAGCTACCAGGACAATTAAAGAAAACATAAGTTATTGATCAAACAAATAAACATTTTGGTTTAGTCAAATTTTTTATTTCTAGTATTATTTTATGTAATCTTCCAAATATCTTTCTCAAATCAAAAGTCCTAACAACTCACATATTCTATTTCGATCGATTTGCTTTATAATATATAGTTTACTTTTTCATTTTGAAAAAAAAAAAAAAAAAAGGCGAAAACGCATGCACTCTCTTTCTTACCCTTCCATTTTTGTCATTCATTCTATAATTTAATCTATATTTTTCGTAAAAAGGTTTAAGTCGTTTTATCCTTTTTTTAAAAAATAAAAAAATGCTTATACATAATATATTTTACCAAACACATTATTTGAACTTGCTTATATTTAAACCAAACATAAAAAAGTACTACTAAAAGAACTTGATGGAGGTAGGTTAACAAATAAATGCATGTCCATATAGTTATTGCAGACCAAATGCTCTTCTCAATAATTTAATATTTTCTCCACTTACAATTTATTGTTGATCATTTTAAAAAATTAACAGATACTTTATTATTAATGCTTTAATTGTTTTCTATTCATTTCTCAATATTGAATGACTTATAATAATCACAGGTTATGTAACATCTTTTATTTTTCAAAGATTCAAATTTCATAATTTTGGTCTATATTAGGATTTTATTGTGTGGAATTACATTGAGTATTATGTTGTACATGCATTAGGAGATAGAATCTTTTGATTTTTCAAAAAGAAGTTTACATATTAGTAACAAGATACTCTAGTCAATAATTCATATAATATCTGTAAGATATATGAAAAAATTGTGATCAAAGTACAATTCATTTCACTCTCGAAATTCAAACATCGTCACATGATAGGGGTCCTTTTCTTTTTTTCTTGTTGTTCTATCATAGTCAATAATATATTAATTATACTGTACCAACAAATATAGCTGTCTCGACTTTATTTCACATAAATTAAAAATCATAATACATTCTCAGATTATAGTAACACACAATTAGACTAATTAGGGAAAAAGGAAAACCTCATATGCATGCAAATTAAAGCAAATAACACACTGAATTTTAATTTCCTCAAATGAAGAGAAGCCTTGGAAACAACCTCTGACAGAACTGCAAGGTAAGACTGCGTACAACACACCCTTGCGGTGGGGTCCTTTTCCCTGAACCTATGCATAGCGAGTGCTTTAGTGCATCGAGCTGTCCTCAAATAAAGAGAAGAAAATGAATTAACTAAAGATGATTATGCTGCACACAATAAACTCTTATTTTTCAACCCTTTCTCGAACCCCATATATACCAGAAACTTTAATACACCGATCGAGCTGTCTTTTTTTCTTAGAGCCTAACAACATCTGGAATATCAACAGGGTATCTGTCAATGCAATCAGCCCATGGATTATGTTCATCTATTGGAGTATTTTTTATTGTTCTATTACACTTCCATACAGCACTGTTACACTTAAATCCACTTCCAAATGCGATTTGCCAAATCCTGTCACCTGTCGAGACATAATATAATATTAATAAGGTTGGATCTTGCCGGATGGGGGTTCACTCGTACTGCCTCGATAAAATATTGCGCTGTATATATACGATAATTTTCTTTATATTTATATACATGTATGTATGTATTTTGAATACCCTGAGGCCTGAACAACATGCAGGGCTTGATTCTCATTAATTGTATTATTTTTTTATATATTTATTTTTTGAACTCCATGAGTGAAACTTCTGAATCAGTCATTGATAATATAATAATCAAGTAATTGAAATTATATGTTTGTTTTTGTGGAGACGGTTTAAATTTTTAAATGATGTGGTCACGTAATTCAACGTCACTTTACCTTTCTTCATTCTTCCTTTTGCCTCGATATAACTCATCTCATACCATAGTGATGACGATGATGTGTTTCCGAACCGGTACAACGTCATTCTCGAGGCCTCTACATGCTCCGCCGATAGCTGCAGGTTGTTCTGCAGCTCATCTATCACAGCCCTGGTGGATAAATAAAATAGATTCGTTTCAAGTAGATGAATCGAATTTATTCAGTTAATAATTAAAAATCTAATATATATATCATAAATTTTATCATGATGTATCTGAGCAGACAAAGGTCCTAAATTCGATAAGATGGTGTCAGCTCAAAATAAAGTTAACATAAAGGATATATGACTGATTTTTTCATCAACTACGAAATAAAAAAGGTCCAACATTAACTTATGAATTATGATACTTGTATTGATGAATTATGATACATGTATTGAATTAGGTACATTTTAGAAGAATTCTTATATAGTCTTTTTATGTATTATAATATTAGTTAGAAATAACGATTTTTTTTTTTCAAAATAACTTTTTGATGCGTCTTTATTATAAATCAAACGGTAGAACCTAACCCAAAAGACTAGTCTAATAGGTGGGAGAACCCATTTAACTTATAATTCCCTTAACATTTCTCTATTTTTTTTAATGTGGGACAATTGGTTCATAACAATCGCCTCCGCTTGAGAACTAACGACCTCGTTGGTCACGGCTGAGCCCAGTTGGTCATGGCTGGCACCCCTCTTAGGTCCAGGCCACCACTCCTAGCGCACAGGCCACCACTTCGAGTCGTGGCTCCATGCGTGGATCGATCCTCATTGGTCATGGCTATGCCCAGTTGGTCACGACTGGCACCCCTCTTGGGTCCAGGCCACCACTACTAGCACACAAGCCACCACTCCGAGTCACGGCCCAATGCGCGGCTCCCCACACGTGGATCGATCCTCGTTGGTCACGGCTGGCACCCCTCTTGGGTTCAGGCCACCACTTCTAGCGTGCAGGCCATCACTTCGAGTCACGGCTCAACGCGTGGGACTCTCAATGAGACTACCAATATTATAAACCAAACGGGAGAGCCCAACCCAAAAGACTAGTCTAATAGGTGGGAGAACCCATTTGTCTTATAAATTCCTTAGCATTTCTCTGTGTGGACAGTTGGTTCATAACATTCTTCAACATATAATTCGAGTAATTCGAAGAAGTAAAGAAAAATACCTTCCACCGGCGTGTATGCAAAAATGTTCAAACGCTAATTTGAAATCGGGAATATAGGGTTTCATTTTAGCCTTAAAAATTTTCCGACAAATGAGTGTCAGAAGAAAGAGAAGTTGTTCTGAAGCGGGTAGAACAAGTGGTCCAATGGTTGTAATATTAGATTTCAATGCATCTCCTGCCACTTGCATGAGATCTATACACAAATTTATGCCCACTTTCCCTTCTGGATCTTCTTGTTGTTGTACACATCTAAACGATCTATCGTCTGCACCTTTGTGTGTTCTGACTATGTGTGATAGACGGTATTTGGCCCGCCTATGATCCGATTTTCGGTTAGATAAAAGTATGGCTGCTCCTCCCATTCTGAATAGGCAATTTGTAAGCAACATCGATCTCTCTTTACCTAAATTGAAAGACAGATAGATGATGAAGCGAATGCAAAATTTAAACTTTAGGACAATTATTGAACTCATTTACCATTTTAATTGTTGGGCTCGAAATACAAACTATTTATACGTATATACTAATTTACCTGACACATATACTACGATCTTTGAGTCAAATCTACTAGATTCACAATTTCTACTTTTTCTATACTACGATTTTTGAGTCAAATCTACTGAATTCACAATTTCTACTTTTTCTATATTACGATCTTTGAGTCAAATCTACTGAATTCACAATTTCTATACTTTTTCTATTTTTTTCTTAATTAATTTCGTGTTATATATGAAACGCCTTTGAGCTATTTGTTTACAGAATGTGAAAAGGGTGTATAACCAGTGTATATTTTATTCAATATATACATATACTATATGAACACTATGTATAAATAATATACATACCTATACACAACATATACATCGAAGTATATATATAGGTGGTGTATATTTCAGCCTTGTTAGTAAACTAGATGGTCGAAGGATACATTTATATAAGTAAAAATAACATAAAATTCCAACCTTATTAGAATTATTTACACTCTCTCCCACTTTCTTAATTACTTTATTCTCTACCCTCCCAATTCATATACATAACAAGACCAACATATACATAGAAATCTTTGTATATGACAAGGCCGACATATACATAACAAGACCGTCATATATATAACAAAGCCGATTCATATACATAACAGGGCCGACATATACATAGAAACTATGGATATGTATTTTTAGAGAAAAATGAGATTTTTGTAATATGTTTGGAGCGATGGGATTTTTTGTAATAAGTGAAACTTAAGTTGTGGGTTTAATTTGTGTAATTTTTAGTTTATATAAGTTTGAACTCAAATGTAGTAAACTTTAAATTTGAAATTTACCTAAATAGCCATTTGGAGTGAGAATCTCTGTGCTAATGACCACAGCATTTGAATTAGGGTATTGTTGAAGTATATCACGAGCTAAATCAATTGATATAACACCAGCACTGCATCCCATTCCAGATAAATTAAAACTCTTTATATTACTCCTCAATTTATACTTGTTTATAACCATAGCCGAAAGCGAAGGTGTAGGCGAAAAGAGGCTACAATTGACAACAAGGACATCAATGTCTTTAGGTTTTAGACCAGTTTTCGCCAAAAGTGAATCCATGGCTGAAAATATAACAAGCTCAGCTTCTTCTCTAGCCAAATCCATTGTAGGTGTTGGTGGAATATAATGCATGGCCGGTGGTAACGCGGTTTCTTCACTAAGACCAGAACGTTCAAGGATTTTCATCTGAAAGCGCACGCTTTTAGGTTCATCGGACAAAATAAGATGCGCGTGTTCCATAAAGGATGCGAATGGGATACGACATGTGATAGGAGGGCGAAAACACGCGTAATCCACTAAGTATATGGTCCTTGGACGTGACATAATGTAACATGTTGTTACGTAAGTTATGATGAACAATGAACAAATGATGTGAATTGAAGTTAAGGAAAGTGAGTCGTAGAAACTGAACAGTTCATCTGGACTTGATTGAAGAATTCGAAGTAGAATTGTTAGCATAATTGGTACTAACAAGAATGTTAAAATGTTGTTAATTAGGTATTGGTAACCTAATTTGACATACCTTAGTTTTATTGAATGAGGATAATCTAGGGATTTTTCTGGCATTTTTGGTAATAATTGGAAAGATGATTTTTTTTCTTTTTTTGGGAAAAGGAAGAAATAGTTGATATGTTTCACTACATATGGTTGGGGGAATATATAGAGTGGAGATTTATATACTACATAAAAATTACTCCCTCCATCCCGTGACGCTGTTTGACTTGATACAGTATTTAAAAAGAAAAATAATCTTTTAAATTTGTGATCTAAAGTCATTCTTAGATATTTGTGTAATTGCAAATTATTTTAATTAGGGTGAAAGGAAATTTTTAAAGTTATATTATTTCTAATTATGATAAAATAATTTTTTTTTTTTCAAGCGGACTAAAAAAAACGAATGTGACGGAGAATTAAATGGTAAGGCAATTGGCAGATGGCATGATTTAAATGATAGCCAGCTTTTAGTGGTTGGTGTCCCAATCTTGCTACCTATCACTTGTACTAGCTGAGTTATGATGGGCAGGGCCAATGTTTCAAAATTTAATCATCTTTTAATGCGAAATAAAATTGAAATAAAAATATCTCTAATTAAAATAAGAAAAAAGAGTATACTAAAGTTGTTACAATAAATTTTCACATTAGAGAATTTTTTTTTTATCACGTATCAACTTTAATAATCTCATACAAATTGAATGATTACAACTGCTAACCACGTACAATTCATGCAAACACACTTATATGGACTTTGTCTATATAATATCAGTTTAATATATTAATTGTATTAATTAAGTAAATACATTAATTAAGAATGTCACGTCATTTTTTGGTGAGATTATTATAAAATTTGATCATAGTAACTTTTGTGATGACCGAAGTAAAATTAAATGACATTTATAAATTGAATGAAAGAAAAATAATTTTTATATAATAAATACAAAATTAAGTGATCATGACTCAATTAACTATGCATTAAAACATCACTAGGATAACATGTGTATATGGCTATAAATGAAAATTAGGTGTAAAATGATAAATTCAGAGGGGTCCCCTGTTGTAAAAGCTTACCATTGCCATTGACACATAAAAGAGCAATACGAACGGCTCTATTATACTCGTGGCCTTAAACAAAAATTAAATAAAGTATTAAATCTTTTTTAAAAAATAATTTTTTTAATAAACTTTATTTTTAAATTTATATAATTAATTTTTTTTAATTAAATTTTTTTAAGTAATAATATAATCTATGCATTTAATCTTTATTGAGACATAACACTCTAGATATATGAACTTCTTCTAATAATTCTTTCCTTTGGTTAGAGTTTGTGATCCGAATTTTGTTGATCCGGCCTTGAAAAGTTCGTGGTACGATCCATGTTTGTGATTTTTGTTAGAGTTTGTGACCAGTATGTTTTTGAGCCTATTTATTTGTACGCACGTATTATATAAGTGTGATTTAGTGGGTTGTTTTGGATGTTTTAAATATATCATGGAGACTTTCGTCTCCTCATTGTACTGCTCTCCATTATAGTGAAAATCCTCCTCCTCTGTCCGTGATTTTTCCCGCTAGGATTTCCACGTAAATTTGTGTGTCTTCTTCTTATTTTCTTTTACTTTGTGGTATTGCTTATTTTATCCGAACATAACACTTTTTATATGAAAAACTTATTTTTTCTATGAATAATATTTATTTTAAAAAATTCTATAATATATTATTAGTAAAAAATGAGGCCCCTCAAATTTGGGGGCCTAAGGCGGACGTCTTTTTTTTAATGAGGTTGAGCCGCCCTTGAAGAACAATTACATTACCATGGACCAAATCAAGAACAATAACAATAATATATTTCGTGCAATTTCACAAGTGAAAGCTAAATAAAATATACGTAAATTTTATCTTTATCTCATAGAGATAGCGAGGTTATTTCGCATAAACCCTCATCTTATATATGAACCAACTAGAAGAAAAAAATACGTATCACGTGTTAATTACGAAAGTGTCCTTACACAAGAAATCAAGATGACCAACTGGTGAAATTAAAGTCCCATAACTCTCCATGTTTACATGCATAATGTACGTACAACCAATAAAAGCATGAAGATAATGGAGTGTATATTGACTATATATACGGTGTATATGGAGTGTATACTTTGTTCACCCATTGAATCAGAAGTATCCCCTTTTTTTTAAGTCAGAAGAACGAGTTATTCACGTTTCATGTGATGAAAATTCTAAAGAATCTTCAAAAGGAAAAATAGGGATATCTATGTGTAAGTATCGATCTAATTTGATAGAGTTGTTCAATCTGCCTTGCTATTGGTAAAAAAAGGAAATTGCACATTAGTGATTTTTTTTTTTTTTTTAATTGAAAGGGTTTGAATTAGTTCCTCAACACTTCTAAGGAAAAAAAAAGGAAAAAAACTATAAGAAGTGACAAGCTTAAGATCATAAGTATGATAAATAATAATATTTTCATAAAATTATGTTTTATAGCAAAAATAATATTTTTTTGAGTGACAGTTATCAAGGGGTAACTCTCCTATTTTCACTCCAACACTTTACCCCTTTTCTTTCTTAATTTACTATTTTTTTTCTCAAATAGCTCATATTTTTTAGATTTTCATTTCATTTTCTCACGTTTTTCTCTCTCTGTAGATAAAGATTGTGCTCCACTAATTAAGATAGTTATTAATTTGCAGTTATTGCATGTTATCTCTTTCACACATTCTACATATTTTGTATTTTTTTTATTCATCATTGTTATTGCGATTTTTTTTATTTCTAAGATTTTTGTTGTTGTATTGTGGAGTTCTACTCTAATGGTAGAAACACACTATATAGAAGATTAAATAGCTATATACCACTCATCAATTTAGTTTATGATAATCCACCATAATTTAGTATTGGATTAACTTAAGATGAAGCTGTTAAAGTAGTTTATAATATTATACAGTCGAAGAAATCAATGAATGTGGAAGAGGTGAGGTCGAAGCATGGTAATGATATAGAGAAAATGAACAAAATTATGAAACAAAAAGAATTGAAAAAACCTTCATCTCCAAAACCCCCCAAAATACAAAGACCCGAGAAAAAAAGAAAATTAAAAGAAATCGGAGAGTCAAACAAAATTTCAAGTCCTGGGACGAAGAGTTATTTGTATATATATTTATTAGCTAATGAATACTAATTTGTGTACATATACAAATCTTATTGTATATATATACATTTGAGACATGTGAATGTATTTGTATTTTTATATATATACATATGAAGTTTACATATGTATTTTTGGATAGTGTTGGATTTGTATTTAGATTGTCTTATGACTTTTTAGAGGGTAATATATGTATCTATTTATATATGTATTTATTAGCTAATGTGTACTCATTTATATATATATACAAATCTTGTTATATATATATATATATATATATAAAACAATACGGGTTGGCCCAGTCCATCCGGGCTAGCCCACATGGGCTTTGAGTTTGATGGGTCAGACCAGGACGGGCTGGCCCATCAAAATGATGGGCCAAAAAATGTCAAGCCCACACTATTACGCTACAGGCTACAGGCCTCACGGGCTAGCCTACTTTTTAAAAATTAATATTTTATAATTTAATTTTAGAATGTTAATAAATATAAATATTACCAGACAATATTACATAGTGTTGATAATCAAGTCTCCAATACCACAAAAAATACTCCTAATAGCGAAATTAAATAATTTTTGACATAATATCCTTCGAACCAAATAAAAATACTAATAAACAATCTAAATAGTTGTATGTATTTGACTTACGGGTCGGCCCACGGGCTAGCCCAACTCACATTGCTCAAGCCTCACGGGCCACAGGCAATGGGCTTATCCGGGTCGGGCTAAAAAACTCCGTTCTTAAATTGGCTGCAAAAACTAAAGCCCAACTCTATCAAATTACAGGCCGGGTTGGGTCGGTCAATGGGCCTAACCCATATTGACGACTCTAATTACTACTATTAATAAGAGTGAAGAAGCAGGCAACTCTTCGTTAACATGTCTGCTTCTTCACCTGCTTTAGTTGTTCCGTAATTTTACTATATTATCCCTAATTAATTATTTTAAGTCATTTATATATATAAAAAAAATTAATATTACTTAATTAGAAAAAGGTAAAATAGACATTTATGACATGTCTGTTTCAGCTGCTTCAATCGTAGTTTTATTATATCACCTCAAATTAATTATTATAAGTCATCTAGGTATTAAAAAATTAATAATATTTAATAAATAATAAAACAGATATAGATGATAAATCAATTGTTGATGTTTTAAATTTATAGGACATCTTATATGAGACTTATTTAAAAAAATTCACAAGCATGTTTGATACATGATTTTACTATATTACCCCTAATTAATTATTGTAAGACATTTACATATAATAAAATTAATAATATTTAATAAAAAAAGGTAAAATAGACATTTATGACATGTCTTGCTTCAATCGTAATTTTACTATATCACCCCTAATTAATTATTATAAGTCATTTAGGTATTAAGAATTTAATAATATTTAATAAAAAATTTTGACATAAAATGGTAAATTAATTCTTGATGTTTTAAATTAACATGATATCTTTTATGAGACTCATTTAATTTTTTTCCACAAATATTTTTTCATAGTAATTTTGCTATATCACTTCTAATTAGGTATTATAAGTTACTTAGGACATATTCACTTCGCTGCTTCAATCATAAAATTTGGTTGACTCTCAAATTTATTTCAGTGCCACTTAAATTGGAATAGAAGAAAAAATATTATTTTAAGAATAATTAAAAAACTTAAATTATTTTAAGAATATAATTGAATATCAATGCCACAAAAATTTGGATAAGGAGAGTAACATATATTATTTAAAAATTACATAAAAAATATTATAAATTACAATAGCTAACAATTTAAAATATTTAAAAACATATTAAGAATCTGATTGATTATCTAAATTATATTTGTGTCACGTAAATTCGGGATAGTTTTGACATTTTATAATTTGCATGTTTTATTATTTTTATTTAGTAATTTGTTGATCCAAATGATGTTTTCAAATTTAACATATTTTAAAAATTTAGTACTTTGTTTATTTTAATTTATTTACTTACTTTATTTTGATAAAATATTATATATTTAAAAATTATGCAAAAAAATAATTATAAGTCATAACTATTAACATCTTATAATATTTTGAAAATATATAGTAAAAAATATGATTGAATTTTGAAATTCTAATAGTGTTACGTAAGTTTCGATAAAGCAAGTAACATAAATTATTTCAAATTACATTAAAAGATACTAAAGTCACAAAAATTAACAACTTAAAATATTTTTAAAAAACATATTAGTAAAAAAAATTTGACTGACTCACTAAATTTTAAAATTGGGACAAAGCGAATAACATAAATTACTAAATTACATGAAATATACTATGAATCACAATGATTAGCAACTTAAATTATTTAAAAATTTATATTAATAAAAATTTGATTGACACTTTAAATACTTTTTGTGCTACATAAATTAAGATTAACGTATACAACATATGTTGGGTTCGTACTGATACGGGTTTAAGTATCTAGTATATATATATATTTCTACTAAGTAGAATCACGGGTGAGGAGGTGGTTTTGACATGGTCGCTTATTTTTCATAAAACTCATACCGAAGGACAATTTGGACTTTTCGTGATCTCTGCCACGTGTCTTTCAATCCAAACTTCAACAGCCAGCACAGCAGTATCTTTATATATATAATTTTGTTTATGTGAGATATCTTAGACTTTGGATAATATTTTTTTATGCCAAGTATTGACAGTTAATAACCACCACATCAATCTCAATTGTACCTTTATCTTTACATTTGCCGTCGTCGTGGCATGTTTATCCGAGAGATGAAGTTGCATGCCAGCGGTTTTTGATTCGGATTCAAACAGGATATGCATGGTTGCTTTGTGTCTGGTCTCAGTTTTCAATTCTGGTAAGCTTTTGCCTTTGATAAATCTTTGCTTATTGCACTGAATGTTCGTAATTTCCTACTTATTGAAGTGGAATATGCACCCAAAGTGTTTGATGATATGTCCAGACTTATTCTATTTGAAGTGATCAAGTTCGAAAATTCATATGGTGATAATTTCGGTGCACTTTATGTGTTGCACGTTTCATCCTTCATGGGATTTGTTGACACCATGGAAGGTTAGTCAACCTCACTTTAGTAACTTACTTTTGAGTTGGAAGTTCCTAGAATGGCGCTGTTGTTCAATGTATTAGAAAGATAGATATGATTCGGTTATGTAAGTTATGACACTAAAAGTTGCCCGAACCCGTTAATGAAATTTGTTGCTTGGATTTCTATTCCCTGTCTTGAGCCGGGGGTCTATCGGAAACAGCCTTACTACTTCTCCGGAGGTAGTGGTATGGACTGCGTACATCTTACCCTCCCCAGACCTCACTATGTGGGAATAAAATGGGTTTGTTGTTGTTGCTTGGATTTGATTTATGTATGTATTATGTCTGCCTGCACTTCTTTTTTTCCTGATGAGCTTATGTGATTCCTCTTATATTTTCTGTAATATTTTGCAATAGAGTTTGTTTATCCTTTTCCTGTAACTAAGAGAGGGATGTGTATATGTGATACACCTAAATAAAGCACAATATCGAAAAAAGGGTTACTAATTCGTGAGGTAGGTATCAACGTGTCTTCTCCTTAGCTGATTCAAAACTCTCCAAAATCCCCGTGAGTTTAATTCAGCAGACACCACACACACTTGTTCTCTAGAATGTAAAAAATCAATTGTTACATTTCTTTCTTCACTTAGTACCTATTCTTTTCTTCACTTCTCAGAGAAGGATGCCATTTTGAATTTCTTAGCTTTAGTCGGATTTGAATTACATTCTCGCATTGCATTGGTGGAGCCATTTGGATTTCAATTATTGTTACCGTAGATAGATGTGGCACATGATAACAACAGATGTACCTTAAAGCGGTTTGACAATTTGATAATTATCGGAGAATTATGAGGAAATGGAAACATGACTTTTGTTGGACTGTAATTAGCTTTCAACATTCAAGTGCTCTGTCATTTACAGAAGTGGTGAAAAAACCTGAAGGTGATGATAGATAAAGCTTACAAAGAGCATGGTGAACAGAGTGAATATTGTGGAAAAAATGTATAGGTTAGGATTTCGGGAGAGAGGTGGGGTCAAGAATGAATGCCACGTACAGATGGGTTCAACAATGAATGCCACATATGGAGAGGAAATATTATTGATTCTTGATGCATCTGATTATACCTACATTAGCGTAGTTGAGAGTTGAGATTGGTTTAGCTATCTGCATAATTACTTAAAGTAAGCTCCTTTATATGTGCAAATGGAAGATGAGAGTTTTTAATGTTAAGGGTGCTTGTTATTGGCCCTATTAGAAGCTAATCAACTGATGAAAAAGTAGATTTACTGGAGGTATGCCATAGCGTGATTGGTTTCCTGTTCATGTTTGTTTTCTACTTAAAAAGGAGATCATGTTTGTTTGGATGAGCCACTGTTATCTTTATTTTTCAACTTAGTGATCAAGATTGCTGGAGATCAGCTATTATATTATTTTCCTGATAACGAAAAATTCTGTGAGAGTTAGCTAGCCCAACCCCAATTGTGCTCACAAGTTCGGAACTAGGGGGAGTATGAGCCTGCTCCTCTACACTGCCATCACTTAAATATTAGGCTTTTAGTTAATGACATAGTTCGAACTTATGGCATGTGCCTAACCACACTTCAAGTGTTGCGTCTTTATCGCTGAAACAATGCCTGCAGGCTACATTGAGTTGTCCATTTTAAGGCGGTCAAGTTCCACATTGACGGGCCTTTCCTCTAAGAAAACACTAGCAATATCTTGCTGTTGATATTTAGTTGTTTGACCATTGTGAATTTTTAGTTGATCACTTGACTAAACATTCACCCCTGTATGTTGTACTTGACTAACAATTCAGAGGTGTCCAATCTTCTCTAAACACTTACTTGTAGAGATGTTTGAAGAGGTCATTCGAGATATAATTGTATTTTCCGAATGGCTTGCACGAGTATTCCTTGTAGAAAATCGTATGCAGTCAGATTGTAAGACAGGTTAAAGGGAAGGAAAGCGGTGCAAGTTAGACCTCCAGTCTCGAAGTAATGCAGTTTATGAAATAAACTTGGGAGGGTTATGTAGTCACTTTCTTTCTGTGATAATAATGTAATAAGGATATTTTTGCTGTAGAATAAAATATTAATGCATTGGCATCAATTCTTAAAATGATCAAGAAAAAGAGTTTGTATGCTTGTCTATCTTCTTAATCTCTTTTCTCTTATTACTTTGAAGCTAAGATGTAGTGGGATGTTGTTTCTTTCCTGTCTTGTAGAAAGGATCATGGCAAGGCTTTATGGTAAGTGATAATGAAGAGAAGAAGTTGATGTTCAGTGTGAATAGGACTAAAAATACATTTACTAAACTAGAGTTTTGACATATTCCTTGGTGATGGACATGGTGAAGGCACAGAGGCTGATATTAAGATGAAAAGTTCCGCCTTGAAGAGATCGATCCTGCACCATCTATAAATGCAATTCCATAGTAGCTCAGTATTGCAAGATGTCAGTAGTTGATGAAAACTGTGTCACATATTATTATTGTTATTATCAGCATCATCATTCCTCCCGATTGGCAGGACCATAAGTTTTGCATTGGGGAAAAAGACATGGAAGATTTGTGTCAATTTTTAGGTGGGTGTTCTTGATAAAGTAGTATTGAATAATTGATTCTGCACTTGCAGGTGTCTTGGATCACACTTAATTCTGTAACTTTATTAGTTGCCCATTTTCTTGTGGAGTACGCTTTGCCTTTTCCATCTACTCTGTGAATCCCTTGGTTTTTATGTATAATCTAAAAATATGCCATGCTATGTTTTTTCTGAAAACTACAGCTTGCTGTTGAACTGCTGATTGTGTTTGTCCACTCTGCATCTTCAAGATTGATGACATGTTTATAACTGAGGAGAACTTCCTGCATCCTTTTGTGATCTTTTTATGTACAGCTTGCCATTTTCAATTGATAATTTAGCAACCGAGATAGCATCCCTTGGGTTGGCACGTCTTCAGCTGAGAACATGATCTTAAATCTGAGGAGGATGTGGAAATCCAGACTAGTGTAGAAAGTTGGTAGATAATCGGATGTGGAAATCCAGATTAGTGTAGAAAGAAAGTTGGTAGATAATCGGATGTGGAAATCCAGATTAGTGTAGAAAGTTGGTAGATAATCGGATGTGGAAATCCAGGTTAGTGTAGAAAGTTGGTAGATAATAGAGGGTTGTCTTACTATTCGACAGGTTTAAGTGTCTGTAGTAGTATTAATACTACTATTCTTTGCGAAATTATAATAATAGTACTAGGAATAAATAGAGTTCATGACAAGGTATCATTTGCCATTAAAAAAACATATATACTGGTGAAGTATTTCAACATGACAATCTTTATCTCATGATATCTTGGCCATTGTAAGGTGGTGGCACCTTATGTGTCTTTGAGGTTCTGCTCAAGATGAAAATGCAAAGGAATAGAAACAGATAAATATTGTACTGATACTTGAAACCGGAAGCCAAAAATTGGGTTGAAACTGAAGGTGATTTGGGATGGTTTAAGATAGATTTCTACTTTAACCTTGTAGATTTATTCATTTATTTACAACTAGTGAAATATGCCGCGCTTTGTGCGAGTTTTAATCATATTAATAATTTTAATTTTATCAGAAATAGCATAGATGAAATTTTTGAGATACATTCATATGCGACCTATTTTCTATATATAATTTATTAAATTATTAGACATAGATATTAAATGAACATTATTTTTTATTGACATATATTAAAAAGAGACAAAAGAAAGAGAGTATGTGTGCGTGAAGAGTCAATTTCACTCTACACACGATATTTTCTTCACATAGAATATGTTCTTGGTATTTATGTGACTTTGACATTTGAAAAATCTTTTTAATTAATCTCGATCGAGATATATTTTTGAAGGTGTAATAATAATTTAAGTTTTAGGCTCTGTATTTGTGCACAAATTCTAACGTACTTATATGCTTTCAATTCAGTTCTTAGAAGATTACTAAATGAACGATGAAAATTTGTTGATCTTTTAACAAAAGATGATGATGAACTCAATTTTGGCTAATTTTTTTATTTTGATTTTTTTTAAGAAAAATTATATATATATATATATATATATATATATCACCAAAGTATTGCATAAGGGGTTATCGTTTGCTTTCAGTATGTGAAGAGAAATCGTTTGGATTGACTTGTGCACGAATAACTAAAGTTTGAAATAATGTGTCGATGACTCGTGCGAATAACTAAAGTTTCAAATAATGTGTCGATTAAAATCTCCCTAAATAATTTCATTAAATCTTAGCTAATGAAACAGTTATGATACTAATAAAGGTAAGCACTTATATATTGTTTGCATTGTGAACTTCAAAAGATCGCCTTTTTCCTATTTTATTCAAAATCATAACACATTATTATATTTTTTGTAGAATCACGTATATAAATATTCTATAATTTTTACAATTCTCAACTCTAGTAATTAAATGATACAAAATAAAGAGGGATATTAAACAATAAAAATAAAAGAGAAAAATACCCTATTACCCCCTAAACTATATCCAAAACGGTTGAGGCACACCTCAACTTAAAGAGGGTCCTATTACCCCCCTTGAACTAATTAAAAGTGTAATTTTGACACCCTTAGTGCCTACGTGACACATACGTGGCACACACGTGTACGTGGACCCTTCAGTATGTTGTGCCACGTAGGCACTAAGGGTGTCAAAATTACACTTTTAATTAGTTCAGGGTAATAGAATCCCTTTTAAGTTGAGGTGTGTTTGTCGTTTTGGGTATAGTTCAGGGGGAAATAGGATATTATCTCAAAATAAAATATCATATTTAGTGTGATTTTATGAGTACAGTCTGAAAAAAATAAATATTGATAATATAAATTGAACATTTATATCTATCTAACGTTATGACTCATTTGAAATTTTGCAGTCAAAATTGTTAATACCATCGTTTGCTTTGACTGACTGTTTGCATCTCATAATTGCTTCTACAGTATCCGTGCTGATGATTTCCTTTGCATTTTTCAAGTCAAATCAATAATAAACACATAAGTGATATTTTTCTTATTAACAGAGGAATATGAAGAAATATAAAATTTAGAATGTTCATTATCATTATGTTAGCAAGAATTAAGAGGTAATATAAATATTGAAGACTTCTTCATGTTTAAGCAGTGTCGGCTCAACCTTTTTAGAAAAAAAACAACCGCCTAAGGTCTCCAAATTTGAGGGGCCACATTTTTTCTAACAATAATAAAGAAGGCAAAGAAACATTATTGATAATGTGGAAATAGCAACTGTTTTTTTGGAGATTTTTTTAACATAAAACAGAAAAATAAATTCAAAAAATTAAGAAAATAGATAAATAGAAATGCTGATCATGAAAGTGCCACATCAGCATGTCTATATTTCAGCTTTATATATATATATATAGAGAGAGAGATTTTACATGAGTTACGTGGCGTACTGTATTGATGTTGCCGAGTCGTCAAAGCTCATTAATTAAATCTTTTTCCTTGGATTGGACCCAAAATTTTCTTTTAAATCCTTCTGTCGGGCCCGTGCAAGCATGGGCATATCACGTCTAGTATATATATATAGAGAGAGTGTGTATGTTATCCTTTTTGTAATGGAGATTTATGTTATATGAATATATATATATCTATAATCTATATATCTATATAATATATTAAAAGTGTGAAGACCCTTAAAAAAATAATTTGAACTTTTTGCCCTTCATTTAAAATACTCTTAATAGACAAAATCATCTTTTCACTCTTTTTTTCTTATATTTAAGAGTTGAAAATTCATTAAATATATTTATGTTAAAATCTTTCCTTATTAGAAGTCATTAGAATTACAACTAATACTTTTTCCATTAGTTTAAGAATCCTAAATATATGGTAAGGACAAAATATATGGAGAATTAATATTAATAAGTTTTTTTCCATGCATGAAAGGAGTCTTAAAATATATAATTAAAAAAAATATTTCTTAAAATTTTTTAATAAAATACATGTTAATAAAAATATACTAAAATAATTGCCATAAAAGCTGACTGTAGGTTTGGAAAAACAAAACTATCATAAAAGTTGTTCATAGCTTTACGGTTTTGTTAGTACTAATAATAATCTGGTAAAATAATTTTTTTCTCCTTGGAAAACTCCTACTATTTTTGGAAAAAGAAAAATTGCTTAATACTTATGTAAAACTACCGTAGGATTGATTTCTTTTGTTATTTTAAAAAATATTACAATCCAAAAAAACAAAAATATAGTTACACTCTTATAAATATATTTTATGTTATAATGAATGTCTACGTTATTTTTTTGAAGAACAGTTAGGATTAGTTACTTTAAGGGCTCATTTGGTCATAAAATTTTTTTCCTTTTTTCCGAATTTTTTTTTACTTTCCAAAAATTGTGGTGTTTGGCCATGAAAATTTAAAAAATTATTCCGGAGTTGGATTCCAAAAAGTGAAAACAACTTTTTGTTGTTTTCACAATTTTCACTTCCATTTCTAACTTTCATATTAATATTACGAGAAAATGGTCAAAAGCCCTCCCAACCTTTACCCCAAATTCCAACTACACACTTATACTTTGCAGGGGTTCTATGACCCCCTTGAACTATTTTAAAATGGAATTATTACACCCCTAAAAAGTCACAACCACATCTTCACTGAAGGGTGAAACACATGCATTTGGCCAGTCAATTTTTTTTTTTTTTTAAGTTATTATTTCCCCTTATCTTTCACCATTTTCAATTTTACAAACCCAAAATAAAATTTCATCATTCTCACCAAACAAAATATCAATATTTTTGAATTATCATCTAATCTATATCATTGAATGAAATTAAACAAACAAAGATAACTAAATTCCTAACAATCTCTCACATATAATTGAATTTTATATTTTATTTTTTAATTTCACCGTAAATTTGATAAAAAGGGGTGAGGGAGGGATGGCGGTGACGATGTAGGTAATGGAGGTGAGAGTTGCGGTGGCAGCTAATGGGGGTGGCGGTGGTGATGACGGCTAACGGGGGTTGTTTTTTCTGATTTTGTCGCAATTGCGGCTAAATCGCCCATTTTGGGATTCTACTTTTGGTCAATGGAAATGTTTAATTCTGCATTGCTAGATGGAAATTCATCTTTGTTAATATTTCCACCACTTGGAAATGTTTGAACACCCGAATTCACAAGGGAAATAAATTCTTGAACACTACACCATTGTTCATCCGAAATTGACTTAGAGATCGCTATTTTATTACTCAATTTCTCAGTGTTGTAGGTCGATTTAGCTACAGATTCTTTTGGGTTAGGTGTGCAACATCAATGCGCTTCTCTTGAGTACCATCCGGTCGCTGAAAAAGTTCCACCGGCGACTGTGAAGCCATTCCGGTGGAAAACAGTACAGAAATTTTTAGAGAGAATTGAGATAAAACTCATAATTTGAACTAAAAGATTGGCTTGGATTGAAGTGTGGTGAAAAATAACATGATATGGATAAAACAATGTTGTCTTAAAGATTCTTAATTTTTTTTTATGTTAGATTCTTAATTCTTGAAATTTCGACAAAATTTTGAAAAAATTGAACAATGACAGAAAAAAAAATTTGAAGATTTATATGGGGAGAAAATGAAGGAATGTGAAGTAGTGGTCAAATAGAGGAAATGGTGAAAATGTTGATGACGTTGGCGGCATTGGTGAAATGATGGTGGAGAGATTTTGGCCATGATAGCCATTGAAGAGTTGTTGAAGCTTTTTATTTTATGAGGAGAGTATTTTGGGATGGTAATATGTGATGAAGAGAGAGTTCTTGGATGCCATTGTTTGAAAGAAGAAGAAGAAGAAAGAAGATGAATATAGCAAAAAATAATTAAAAATGAATAAAGAACTATTAAAAATAAATTTTTAATAAATAATTTTTGTTCTCACTCTCTTTAAAGAGAGTGAAACACACTCTCTTGTCATGTCAGCGTTCAGGGGGTAATAATTCCACTTTAAAATAGTTCAGGGGGGTCATAGGACCCCCGCAAAGTATAGGTGTGTAATTGGGATTTGGGGTAAAGGTTGGGGAAGACTTTTGACCATTTTCTCTTATTATTACATATAACCTCAATCTTTAAATTTTTACACAAACCCCTCTTATAACTACAACCAACCACCAAGAAAAAATTTATTATTTGTTTTCTATGGTACAACATCATTTTTAATTGTTACAGATATTATAATCTTTTTTTTTCCTTTTAATCAAAATTTACTAACGTGAAGTAAAAAATAATAAATGACAATCTATGAATATATCAACTTTTGTTTTGAATGGACTGTATTATAAAAATATAAGGCCTAATACATTATGTTATTTAAAAATGAGAAATTTAATATTTTTTTCTTGCCATTCTAATTTTCTGTATGTGTCATATAATGGTTATGATGGTTTTAATAAATTATTAAAAATTGATCAATAAAGTCGCATATCAAACATAACGTAACGATCCATATTGACGATTACCTTATTTTGATTTTATGAATTTTGAACAGAGACGAGTGTGGTAATTAGCTTAACAAAAGTTTGTTCTCTTTACCCAAAAAAAAAATATATTCAAGGAAAATCAATATCATCAATAAAGAAAAAGCAAAAAAATTAGCACTATTCAAAAATAATTCATCCGTAATTTTTTTTAAAAAGACCAAATTCAACAAAATAATTAATTCAAGTGAAAGTAATTACGAATTTTCATCAACAAATTTAAGAATATATAAAATATATTTATATCCATCAATCATAGTTATCAAAATATATTTTCTCTATTCATTCGATTATGGTTAGATAAACTTATTTAGCTCGCGTTTGTGATATCTTTATTCAACTTTTAGAAGAATAACAATCATAATAATTAGTTTGTTGTTAATTATTTTATCTATTGAAGACATATAAATCATTTTCTCAACATTTGGTTGTATGTTAGTAGGTAAATTAGTAGTTGAGTGATTTTGATAATTTTTAAAAGTTAAGGGCATAAAATCATATTTAAAAAGATTTTTCAAAAGTCTAAATTTTTTTATTTTTTTTTTAAAAAAAGACCTGGTCAAATACAACTCCAACTCCAAAAGAAAGTAGTTTTTATGGTCAAACGGCTACTAAGAGCAAGTTAGTTTATATCCTACTACCATCTTGCTTATCTGGTTTAATGTATCCGGGAAAGAAGCTCAATGCCCTCCGAAAGTGTCTCCTTACAATGATATGAAATTCGTCAAAACTCTGCCAGTAAACCAGAAAGCTCTTGGCTCTTTTACGTGACTCCTTTGTTTAAAAAAAATTACCTTAATTATGTTTCAAAGTCTTCTTCATCTCATCTCATGTAAGGTTAGATTTAATTATATTTTTTTAACATCTTGATTATCCTACTATTTGTTGTAGATTTGCTATTATTTCTGTTTAATACATGTGGTAGTCAATGTTCAATCGAACTTTAATTTTTTTTGTGTAAAGTTTAGGTTTAATCATATTATTACGATATCTCGATTATCATATTGTTTGTTTTAGTTTTTATTTTATTGATATGTGCTATTTTTTATGCTTAATATATCAATATGATAAATAACTATTCCTTGCAATATATTAAAAGTGTGAAGGGCGTGTGAAGGGCCTTAGAAATGTCGTCTGAACTTTTTGTCCGTCATTAAAAGTCTTTGCTTTAGACAAAATCGTCTTTTCACTATTTATTTCTAATATTTAAGAGTTGAAAATTAATTAAATATATTTATGATAAAACCTTCCCTTATTAGAAATCATTAGAATTACAACTAATATTTTTTTTCATTAGTTTAAGAATCCTAAACATATGCGAAGAACAAAATATATGGAGAACTAATGTTAATAGGTTTTTTTCTCATACATGAAAAATGAGTCCTAAAATATATGGTTAAAAAAAGTATTTCTTAAAAATTCAATAAAATCAAATATTTAAATTTATAAAGAGATTCCTAAAATATAAGGAATAAGAATTAAATATTAAAATATATGAAAAACTTTTAAAATACAGGAAAATAAAAATTAAATTCTAAATATTTATGAGGTTTTACGTGAAAAACCCTCCTAAAAATATGTTTAAGTTTTTTTTTTAACCTCCTAAACGTGGGTGTAATATGTAATATTAATTTTTTTCACTATAAAATAAACTCTTTTTTATGTAAATTTCTAAGTAATTACTTTGGTGCATTTTCAACTTCATTTTTGTGTAAAGATTAGGTTTGATCATTTTGATTTGATATTTCAATTATCGTATTGTTTTTGTTGTAGTTTCTACTTTATTATTATCTATTATTTTTGTTATTATATGTTATTTCTTGTACTTCTGTAATTACTTTTTTTTTGAACAACTTTGGATTGTTTTCGATGCCTTGAGCTGAGGATCCTTCATCAACTTGAAGTGTGAAAACTAATGACTAATGGGTGAGTATTTTCATATTGTAAGCAATTGAAAGTATATGAGATTTTAAAGATGTTGAAAGATTTCACCATCCACTTTTGGGTGTGTAATTTATTATTTTTCATAGAAATAATATTTACATATATTTATGGTATACAATATTTATGTAAATATTTACATTGTATTTTTATTGAAGACAATTATTGTTTGATGACTTTACTTGATTTAACTTTTACATTGTATATATTCAATATGAAAATATTTATTATTGATTTCAGAGATAAATATTCTCAACGAAAAACAACATTCTCAAAGGATTGAAGGAGTAATTGATTCTGTACATATTATGGTATGCACTAACTATCATGTTGTTAACATTTTTGATTTATTAATCCCTGCATATTTTCTTTTATAATATCGAAGTGATTTTATAAAATTAAATTTATTGAAACTTCTGATGGTAAAATATATATATGTCTTTAATAAAATATATGTTATGTTTACATTATTATATTAAAGTGTAAAGGATTTTTGTGAAGTGATTTAAATTTTTTGCACTTTATTAAAAACCTTTGGAGTAGACAAAATCGTCTAATTTTAAATAATCAAAAGTTACAAGTGCGGAGTACGTGTGGCTAGACTAGTATACATAATGATCAGACATGTATTCTATAAATTCATATATACATATATATATATATATGTATGTATGTATGTATGTATGCATATGTATTTGTATTTTTGTATTGTAAATACATATGCAGATCTGTATGTTTATGTATTTTGTATATTTTTGAGATGTGTATATGTAGTATAAATATATGTCTCTTATGTAAAAGCAAAAATCTTAATTATTAAAGGAATAATCAGTTATATAATTTTTGTAAAAATCTTAACTAATATAGATTTATTAATTATGTAATTTAAATAAAAATATTTTAAAAAGAATCATTTATGGAAAAGAAATCCTCAGCTTTAAATACATGGAGTAATTTAGGCGCCTAATTATTTCTTATTTAACTCAGCTGCTTTGATGTCACGATCCAAAATAGGATCATGACCGGCGCTAAGGAGTTTAGGACTCCAAAGCAAGCCTCGTCAGAATTCTACAGAAAATCGGACAGTATTTTCCCTGTTTTTGGGCCTAACCAGAAAATTTCCTGTCTTAATTCAACAATAAAATAACTCAACATCACAACCACCACACAAACATCAACACAATCCACCAAAAATCACAACAATGCACTAATAACACCAATATCAATAAGAAATTCATCTCCAAAAACAAGAGGAAATCAAATATTCCACAATTCTACTCAAAACTCTAAAGACATGACTATGAAGCAAACTAAGAGTTTTCAAGAAAAAGAAACATGCCGAATAAGTAAACTATAGTCCATGCGAACAATTGTGGGGCTCACCAGGAATATGCTACTTGGATCCTCTAGCCAACGAAATCCTCACTGTCACTTGCGTTTTCTGAAAAATAATAGCGAGGAGTGAGACGCTAGCTCAGTGAGTAATAACACTTAACCACAACCGTTTTAATGGGGATAAGTCAGAAAACATCATGAAATAAATGCTTTTTCAAAAAACAGTAACAATAAACAATATCATTATTTCATGTAAACCAAGTGAACCAATAATTCAGTAATAAACTTAAAAAACATTATATCATATCAAATATATATATTTGGGAGGTTTCCAAGAATGAATCATGTAATCAGTGTGACATTCTTCTTTATTAAGAATAACCCATAACAGTGGATTCCTCATAAAGGAGTCCCATGTCATATCAGTAAAGTGTGCTATTTCTACCTTCCCACTAGCGAGGGCTATAACATTCATCAGTAAATACAAGGTGCACCAGGTCTAACGATCCTGCCGTTAGCTACGGGATTCAAATCAAGGTCTACTCCCATTTATAAATTCTTTGTAAACAATAGGACATTCATATGAAAGCATTTTTTTTCAGAATAGTACATATCATTTAAAGTTCATATAAATCATGTCACATGTAAACTTGAATAAAACACGTGTCAAAATACTTAATCTCATGTAAGTAAAGAATATTCACCGTAATAATAGCATATTTCAAATAACCATTTCAATATCATATCCAGTAAAGGACTTGCCCCACATGCAATTTCAAAAAATTTCTTACTCATTTTTCATCAAAATCAAGTATAAAATATGCAAGTTAATAATCACAAATTATGGTAAGATTACTACTCACAGTACAATTTTTGGAATACCAAACTTGTCACCTCAAACAATTGATGGACTCCCTTCGATCGAATCTAAAATCATATCATATCAATCTCGAGTTAATTTTCTTGTTTAGGCTAATTCCATGATAAAATTAGACTACCCAACCTTCAAGGTTTCATGATAATCTTCTATTTCTCAAACTTTGTATCCAAAACAAACCTTATTATCCAAAATTCTTGCCTTTAGCAATTAAATTTCACTATCCAAAATAAATTACCTAGACTTAAGATCACGATAAAAATATAGAAAAAAATTTACCTTACGCCCGAAAGATCTTTCCTATCCAACCTCGTTTTTTTTTTCCACTTGACCAACAACTTGCTCGTTATTTTTTTTTTTTTTCTGTTTTGTGTGTCGCTGGGCAGTAGTACTGCCTTTGTTACAAAAGACATACAACTTTTAGAGATATAAGGTTAAACTATTTCTACTTATATAGAGAATATAGAAAAAGAGATAACATTATCGCTAGAAAATATAATTTAGAAGAAAGTAGAAAAAGATTAATAGAGGCAAATAGATTATATAAAATATATAATACATCTAGACTAGTGTGTGAAAGACTTGTAAGCGCCTTAAATTGGGAATTAAGTGGTTGTGATAGAGATTTAGAAAATAATAGTTTAGGAATAAAGTGTCTTAAAAAACGTATTAGCACACAAGTTTATCAATTAGGATAATATATGCAAGCCCTACCTATATTCCAAAGACTAAGAAAAATAAATAAGTGGATAGAAGAAGAATCTGGTATTAAAGCTGAATTAATAAAGATAGAAAAAGCATTAAAAGAAAATATAAAAATAATTAAAAATAAATTGACTCAAGAAGACCTAGACGAATTAGACATAAAATATTACAAAACATTATTAACACACTTTGAAGAAGATTTAGAATTTAATAAAGCAAGATTAGAAAATTATTTCTGGAGAATAAATTTACATAAACAACAAGCAGATAAAATATCGCTAGGATAATAAATGCCTATAAGATATATTGAATATATTAGAGAAATTCAACGACAATATTATAGAGAAGTTACTTATAAACATCAACTTATAAAAATTTTGAAACAATTTAAAGAAAGACTAGATTTGTTAAATAAAGAAATAAGAAACCTAGAAATAGATATTCTAAACTTTAAAGGAACAGACGAAATAATTATTATAACCTCTAAATATTATAAGAAAGCATTAATTGAAGAACAATCTAGGCTAATAGAAAATATACAAGAAGTAGAATTAGACATAACTTATACTGATAGTAGATTGAAATATCAAACAAAGCCAAGTAAAAAGTACCTTAATTTGAATCACTTAGGTGAATCACTTAGGATAACAAAATAGCTTCTTTAAAACGTCTTGAATATTTAGATCTTAGATTCCAACCTGAAAAGAAATATAGAGTGTTAAAAGATAACACCAACACTATAAGGTGTAATTTCAACCAGGGTGAACTTATTTTACATTCAGAAGATAAACAATATAACACAATAATAGACTTTATAATAAATTCAAGCAAAAAAATTCAGAAAAAATATAATAGTATAATAACAATTTTAGAAGAAATAGAAGCTACTCAAAATAAACATAAAACGATACTAGATAAGATAGAACAACATTTAGATTATTTAAAGTCACAAGAAATAGAAATAGACAGAAAAATTCAATATTTAAATCACAAATTTAATCTAGAAAAGATACCTACAAAATTAGAAATTGAAAAACTAATAAAAACCATAATAGAAACCTAAAGAATTAAAAGTAAAAACTGCTCAACTAATATCTAAACTAATAGAACAAATAGAAACTATAACAACACAAATCAACGATTTAAAAGTAATAACAAAAAGATTAGAAGAAATTTCACTCTCATGAATATAGGAGATGTAAATAATAAAAAAGCCTTAGACTCGGTAAAAGCATTTCATAACGAACTAGAAGGTCTTTCTGTACACCTCCCAATAGGTCAGTCAGAAAAAATAATTCTAAAACAAAATAATACTATAATAGCATTATTATTAGACTTACATGCTAAATTAGATAGTTTAATAAAAGGCAAAGAAACTCAAAAATCAGTCCAAGAACCAGAACTGCCCGAATTACATAAAGAGATAGACATCCTAATAAAAAATAAAGAAGCTCAAGAACCACCAAAAAACCACCTTGAAATAGAAGAACTTATTAATCAGTTAAAAAGAACTGAATTAACTCCTAAACAAGAAAGAAAAAATATAATAAGAAAACCACAAAAATGAACTTTTTATCAAATAGACGGAGAACCATCGAAAACAACGAAATTAAAGGAGAACAAAGACAAAGAATAAGTTTTTTTGAGAATAAAATAGGAAATAATAATATATTATCTAGAATATGTAAAAGACAACCAAATATAGAACAAAACCAAGAACTAAATGAAATAATAGATGTAGCTAGAGATTTGCAAATTTTTCAACAACATCACTTAAAATGATTAAATCCTAAAACATTATATAATGCAGGATATTTTTCTACAGATAATCAGCTATATAGACATTATAGAGAAGAACAAATATCAGCTATAGGAGAAGATTTTAAAATACTAGATTTAGTAAATGCTAAATCCTTAAGACATTTAAAAAATAATAAAATGATACTAATGCATATGGGTTTAATTGTTATAGGAATAAAAGGTCTAACTAGAAAAAATCTAGGATCAAAAGTGTTAATAACAATATATGATGATAGATGGTCAGACATTAAAAAATCAATAATAGGACTAACTGAATTAGATATGACAAATAATGAAGGAATATTCTATATAAGTACAGATTTTTTAATGAACTTAAAAGAATTTGAAAAAAATATTAAAATAGGAATCCAAACTAAAGGATATGAAGAAATGAATAGTGGTAATAATTTATTAATGTGCATAGGATTTATCGAAAAATTAACTTTAAGTAGTAATACTAAATTTAAACTAAAAGTAAATGATGTATTTGAAATAATGGGAAATAAAGACATAAGTTTAATAAAATCAATAAAAATAGACCCATATGCAGGTTTAGAATGGAATCTAAATAAATTTAATAAACCAAAAATTCTCACACCAGACTCTCATTTATTATACACAACAAGTAAAGGAGAAACTTCAGTTAGATTTACAGATTATAGTTATCCAACTAAAAGAAATTTAGATGATGTCGAAACAGAAAGTAATATAGAAACGGAAAGTGAATTTATGAATATAGAAATTCTATAAGAAGGTTATGAAGTAGATATGGTAATAGAAAAAACTCAAAATTTAGCAGAAGAATATAAACATATAACTTTTAAATGTAAAAGATGTCAAAAAGGTGAAATGAAAATAGAATAATGTATAGAACATTTTAAAAATTATTTGAAAAGAAATGATAATTTAGGGTATAGAAATAATAAAGAACTATTTCAAAATAATAAAGAACTATTTCTTGAAAGTAAAGATGAAGACACAATATCTGTATTAAGTTCTACAATAAGTTATAAAGAATTAGCAAAATTAGAACCAACTAGCTCGTCAAGTGCTAGTCCATTTCAACAGACAAACCCTAATCCTCAACCAATAGATTATAGTACATGTAATGTACCTAGAAGACCGGCAATTAGGATAAATCCAGATACAGAACTTAGAGGAGATAATATAAGACCAGCAGGTAAGAGAATGCCAATAGAGGAACCAATTAAATTACAAGAAGGAGGTAGTAAAGGTAAAATACTAAATATAGCAGCACATGACCCACAAATGTGGGATACAATAATAGATCTATGGAAAGGAATAGTAGCAGCAGATTACTTAAGAAATTATACAGAAACAGATACGGAAACAATGCACAAATATTTGGAAATCTTTTTAGGAGAATCTGCAAAAGCCACATGGAAAAGTTTTAAGACAAACTGCCCATATGATTTCCAGATTTTATTAAGTATGGGACCAAACCTTTATAATTTCACAAATAAAATGCACATGTTATTAACTGAAAAAGATCCAAATAGTGGATTATTAGCATTACAAAAAGAAGCATTAATAAAACTAGAACAATTAAGCATTTCACATTGGGTATATATAAAGAAATTTCTACAAGACTATCTTTATTATTGCACTGTCAGTGTGAACACTTTTAATGAAGAATTAGACAAAAAATTATTTAATAAATTACCTGGAGCTTTAGGAAGAGAAATAGAAGATAAATGGTATAAAAGAGATGATGTAGTAGCCAACCCAAACCTAAAATGGACCATAGGACATAGAACACAACATATAATGGATATACTAACAGAAAAAAGTACGAACATACAAATACAAAAACAATTAAAAAAATGAAATGAATTTCTGTAAATCTGTTATATACACAACCCAAAATTATGAAAACAATCAAAAACAATATAGAAAATATAAAAAGAAACATAATCAGAAACCATATAGTCGTAAACAATATTTCTTAAGAAAATCAAAAGCCAAAAAACCATGGTTAAATAGAGATAGACATGTTAGGAAATATAGAAATGATAGAAACTATAAAAATAAATTAGAATCCTATACTTGTGGAAGCATAGACCATTTAGCTAATGTATGTCCTAAAAGAAATAATAATAGAACTAGAAATTCTCAATTAATAGAGGATTTCCAAGAAACTTTACTAAATGTAGACAAATACATATCAGATACAGAAAATATATACTCAATAATAAGTATTGATTTAAATGATAAAGATAATTCTAAATCCGATTCTTCAGAATCAGAAGAAGATAATTTAGTAAATGAATTAGGACAGGAGATAAAAGATCTAGACTTAAACAATCTAGTAATCAATAATTTAATGAATGTCACTCAAGAATGTGTACATGAATTCCAAAGAAACAAAGGTTAGACAGTAATAGATGTCGTCTATGTAATTGGTATCAAAGTAAAGACAACAGAGCTAAATGTAAAAAATGTTATTTAGAAGCTTGTATAAATTGTATAGAAAACACTTTAAAGATAAAAATAGAATCAGAAATAAATAACGAATAGAAATATACAAATAATCAAATCTTAAATTTAAGAGTATCAACTCTAGAAACCCGGGTAAATAATCTCGAACAAAGATTAACCATCCTAGAAAAAAGAAAAACTAAAATCACTATAGAAGAATCAGATACACAAGAAGCTATACATTTAGAAAAACTAGAGACAAAACTTATGAACTTGGAAGATAATGACACTAGCCTAATATGCAATGAAGATAAAGAATTTTCTACCATAAAAGAATTAGTAAAAATTAAAATTGAAGACGTAGAGATAGAAACTTTAGCACTAGTAGATCCCGGATGTACTAGCTGTCTAATTAATAAAGAAATAGTACCAGAACATTTACTAAAAATACTGGAAAGACCTATAACAGCTACCCAAATGGATGAATCACAAAATATCTACAATTATTGCATAGAAGGAGCTCAAATAAGTTTCTTAAATACATGTAATAAATTCTACAACCCAACTTATAATGTTAACAGAATATTAGCAAGGTATTTAAACACAGGCTCAGACTTTGTTATAGGACTACATTTTTGTATCCAAAATAAAGGAGGATCTCTCTTAACAAGAGATGGAATAATGCTATTTAAAAATCTAACTTATACACCGATACAAACAGTAACATTACCAACAGTATATAAAACATTAAAAACATATAAAAATAATTTAATTTCTAAACCATGTTGCAAAGACTGCCAAAATAACCAATGCCAAAATAGCAACCTGTTAAAAGAAGACAAAAATTTAGAAGATAACTTAGAAGATTTTAAAAATTACACTCTACTTAATGTAGAAGGGTAAGAATGCTTAAAAGATATAGAAAAAGATTATACTTTAATAAGCATTGAAACTCAATTTTACAACTTTAAAAGGGGAATAAACATAATAGGAATAATAAATAATCCGAAAGACTTAGACAATGTAATAGCAATTTTAGATAAAATAGAAATAATAGGAGAAAAATCTTTAGCACATTGGGATGCTAACGAGATAATGTGTAAGTTAGATATAACTAACCTAGAATACACCATAAAGACAGCATCAATAGAAGCTAATAATGAAGATATAGAAGAATTTGAAAAACAAATTAAAGAATTGTTAAAGTTAGAAGTAATTCGAAGATCAACATCTAAACACAGATCAACAACATTTATGGTAAGAAACCATAGTAAGCAAATCAGGGGAAAATCTCGTATGGTAATAAACTATAAAAGACTTAATGACAACACCAAAACAGACGCATATAAGTTACCAGATAAAAGTGAGTTAATTAATAGAATACAAGGTAAAAGGATATATAGTAAGTTCGATTGTAAATCCAGATATTGGCAGGTAAAAATGCACCCAGATAGTATAGAATGGACAACATTCACTTGTCCAGAAGGACATTATGAGTGGCTTGTTATGCTGTTTAGACTAAAAACAGCCCCACCCATTTTTCAGAGAAAAATGAATGATATTTTTAGAGATTATAAAATTTTTGTATTAGTATATGTAGATGACATTTTAGTATTTAGTAGAGATATGCAACAACATTTAGGACATTTACAAACGGTTTTTAGACTATTTGTCAAACACGGAATAATAATTAGTAAAAAGAAAATGAAACTATGTAAAACACATATTAATTTTTTAGGAATAACTCTAGGAAATGGGAGGATTAAACTTCAACCTCATATAGCCAAAAAGGTATTAGAAATGCTAGATAAATTAGAAAATACTAAAAATCTACAAAAATTTTTAGGATTAGTAAATTATGCAAGAAATTTTATTCAAGAATTAGGACCTTTATATGCTAAAACTGGAAGCAAAGGTCAAAAACATTTTAATAATGAAGACATTAAATTAGTCCAACAAATAAAAGAAAGAGTAAAACATATTCCAGACTTAAAAATTTCACTAAAAATTGATTACTTAATTGTTCAAACAGATGGAAGCAAATTAGGTTGGGGAGCCATATTAAAAGCAAGACCTAATAAATATAGTGATAAAAGTGAAGAAAAGATCTGTGCATATCAGAGTGGATAATATAAAAAAAGAAAAGAAAATATACCTAGCATAGATTTAGAAGTATTAGCTATAATTTATGGTTTAAATAGTTTTAAATTATATATCTTAAATAAAGCAGAAGTTTTAGCAAGAATAGATTGTGAGACAATAGTTAAATTTAGTCAAAAGATAAATGATAAAGCTAGTAGTAGAAGAAGATGGTTAAATTTTATGGACTATCGGTATATAAAAATATTGTTTTTGAATATATTAAAGGAAAAGAAAATGAATTAGCAGATAAATTAAGAAGGTTACAATTAAAAACAAAATCTGTTTAACAGGCTAATATTTGTTTCAGCATGCGACCAACTAATCAACATGCAGCAGACAAAGGCAAGGGAATAGCGTCTTCCTCGTCTCAAGACATTTATTTTCAGACAATGCTAGGGAACGTTAGATTTCGACCGCAAAACTCTATCGAACTCCAAAACTCCATGCAACCACTGGAGAGAATAGACTTTGGGCCTTTTAATTTAATTGTTTTCCCACCTAGTAATTATTCTTTTAACTTAAGACCAGAACATATTTTAGATAGACCCCAAAAATGTCTAATAGATAATTTGTGGATAGCATACTATAAACTAGACCATAAACATTTTTTAGCCGTCATGAATGCTTTATGTCAATATATATTAGATAAAAGTAAGCCTAAATTCAAATATTATGTAATTATACATGGTAAGACAAACGAAATTTTTCAGACATGGATAGAAGTACTAGACTCTATAAGTGGTATAAAAAATTCTCTTTACAAAGGTTTCAATGATTTTTCTGAAGCTTCTGATTATGCAAGAGGACACCTAGGATCTAATTTTTTCTTATCTCCAGCATTAAGACAAAATCCTAACCAGATTCCTCAGTACAATATTCAAAAAGACTCAGGTAAAATAATTTTCTGTGACCATTGCCACTCTATGACCGAAGTCTTCAAGAGATTAAATCTTCAAAAGGAGGCTCTTATTACAGAAAACTCTAGACTCATGGAGCAAATACAGACTTTACAAGACAAACTGAGTAAATTTCATACAAGAAAGACTAATGCCAGTACTCAGACACAGAGTTCTCCATCTCCACAAAAAAATGGATGAGAAAGGTGTGCGTTCCTCTCTGAATGCTCAGAAGTCCACTGTACTGGATGTTGGTGCAGCTAGTCCGGCTTAAACGGTAACCGGTAAAGACAAATCAAATCCATTAAGGGCTGTCACTTTGCCAAAAAGTGAAAATGAAGCAGGACCTTCATCAAAACCACATAAGACTAGTACCTTAAAAAAGACACTAACGACAAAAAAGAAGAATAAACAAATTGAGATTATTGTAAAACAAACACTAGAAAAATTCTTTAGTAGCCAAGAACAAGTACAACATATGGATAATAAAGACAAGCCAAGTACAAGTACAGATAGAGTAGTTCCAGATATGAATAATACAGACATTAATATTCCAAGATCATCAGACGAAGAAGATGATATATTTGAAGATAGTCTTCTCCAAGATGCTCAGGATCCCTATGAAGATGATGACTCTGGAATGAGTTTCAACATCATAGCCTTGCACAACTTAGACACATAAGCAGACAGACATGTAATAAAAGAGATTGATACAATAAGGTACAATTATTGTAATTGTGATAAGAGTGTCATGTGTATGCCCACATTAAGTCTTGTAATTAAGTCTGTGTCAAAGTGAGTGCTTCCTTTATCATTACTTTCCAAAAAGAAAGAAAAACTGTTGAAGCACGCGTCAGGAAAAGAGGAATAATAATGTATGTGATGATAGGGCCCAATGTGTACCCGACCTGCATTATTAAAGAATCTTATCCTTACCTGTCGGCCATATTGTCAAGGCCACGTAGTGTGATCCTAGTCCACTCCTTTTTATTATTTTAAGTCTATATAAGACTTGTAACTTAGTAGAAGAAGTAGATTGAGAAAACCTTAGAACCTTTCAACATACTTTCCTATTCATAAATCCCCTTTTTCCAACCAACCTTTCCTCTTGGTGTAAATCAAAACTTGTAATATATAAGGAAGTTTGAATAATAAAGCTTTCAGTTTTCCAAAGTCTTTAGGGGATTCCCGAAAGGGAAACCTTTATCCCAGTTACTTGATGTAAGTTCTTATTTATTTTATATTTTCCCTCCAAAAATATGTTTTTATGTTTTAGAAGTTTTAGATGTTTATATTTTTAGAAATTTTAGATATGTTCATCATGTAAATTAAAAAATGTTTGTTTAAATTCATTACCCTTAGTATATGGTTAACCTCTTAATTTCTTAGTAACAACAATGGATTAACCTGTAAATTCCTAGAAATTCTGGCCTTGATAGTTCTCCATGTCTGCAGAATAGACGAAGGACGAGTGTTAGTTGTCAGATGAAAGTTTCGGGGTGTGGTTAAAGAAGTAAGTTGTTAAGAACATAGGTTAAGAGGAAGAGATGAACCGGGTAAGATAAAAAAAAAGTTTAAAATTGAGGAAAATATAGAATATAAGAATGATAAACGTGAAGAAACAATGGGAAATAGGGAGTACTGAGTAGGATTTTTTACAACATTTGATTTCAAAAAGTGCATTTTATTTTAAAAGTATCTTAATTGAAATATCTTTATATATATATATATTGAAAAATCTTGAATTATCGCCTATTTTATTGGTATATATATATATATATATATATATATAACAATAATAATCTTTCCCATTCCATTTTTAATTAGGGCACAAAGGCACGCCCTTTTTTTGCCTTTTCCCTTTTAAACTGGGCTTTAGCCCAATAGCCCAATTTCTCTCTCACTCTTTTTTTTTCTTCTTATAAAATTATAATTACTCACTAATTATGATTTGGGATATTATATTTGAGGAAATAGAGACAGTAAATTTCGTTTGTATATTTATTTCGATAATAAAATTTGATTAAAATATAAAAAACAATTTGCTATTTTGTGAAATTATAAAACAATTGCTATAAAACTTCTAATTATGGGCTTCAATTTGCTACTTATGAATTTTTTTCAAAAAAAAAAAATGATACAAAAAATGATACTAACATGATTAGCTGCAAAAATAATGCTCCACTTACTGAACATGGTTAGCTGCAAAAATAATGGTCCACTTATTATCCAAATATACTTAAATTGCATGTGTATTCTGCAGAGAATTAATTGAGACATTACTTAATTGCATGATAGATGTCAAAGCTCTGCTAAAGTTGAACATTTTAGTCACATCTTAGAGTCCCTATTATGACATTCAAAAGAATATCAACTTGATGCACTAAAACTATCGATATGCATAAAATTTGGTGAAAGATCAGGATCGGACTATAAAATTCTATTATACGCATTATTATCTTGCATTTTGACAGAGGTTATTTCCACGGCTTAAATCTGCAACCTCCTCATCGCATAACAGTAATTTTACCAGTTACTCTAACGTTTCCCTTCCCTATTATGACATCCCAAATTTTTTTTTAAAAAAAGTTGGATGTCTTATGTGAGCTGTGAATGTGTGTCTAGGGTATTTATAGAAGTATATAAGAAATTGCATCTAAAATTTAGTTTTGATTTGAGCTTTTCCTAATTTGCTAGACATACGCGTAATTTTTAGTTATTTAAAATTAGATTATTTTGTTTATTACAAAGATTTTTAACGAAGTGCAAAAAGTTAAAATCGCTTCTCAAAGATCCTTCATAGATGCATCGATTCGAACCATATTTGTAGTACAATTATTTTTTTCTTTGCTTAAAACTTTTTCTTATTTTTAAAATTCAATCTTTAGAAAATCTTTGATTACTAACTTAAAGCTTTTAAAAATTTATTATAAAACTAGAAAGAACAAAAAGAAGAGCAGAGAATAGAGAAAGTAATTATTATTTATTCTCTTGAGGGATGAGAGATCATAAGACTGTAAATACAATGAACAAAACCCCTCTATTTATAGGGAAAATTACTTTTAGTCTGAGTAAAAGACGGATGCTTCAAATCCTAATAAATATCAGAGTAGATCTTGATAGATTTTGATAGACATTCACTATAATGTAAATACATTTATAACAACTACGTCTTATATTTTACTTATTCTAATGCTTTGACATTTATTTCCAGATTTTTTAAATCTTCTTAAAATCAACTTTCTTTGATTTAGAATTCTTAAATCAATGAAAAGAAAAATATTAGTTGTCATTAATTCTGATGACTTCTAATAAGAAAAGGTTTTACTGTAAATATTTAATTAATTTTTAATTCTTAAATATTAGGAATAATAGTAAAAAAATAATTTTATTTAGAGTAGAGACTTTTAATAAAAGGCAAAAAAATTCGATCAATATTTCTAAGGCCCTTCGTACTTTTATAGTATAAGCTAAAAATATAAGTCGAAACCTGATGTTAAAATACCATGAAATTAAAAATTTGATTAAGTTATAATGTAAGTGATAATTAAAAATAAAAGTAAGTTTTAAAATGGTGTACATGTGCATATAATGGGACCGATTTGGTTTCAGTTGGACTTGGCGTTGTTTAGTTAAAATCAAACTAAATTTATTATAATTTGAATTTTTTAAATATCAAATCAAAGTAAATCATTGTTCGTTTTTTCTTTCCAATCGTGTTTTTCTTTTTGGGTTTGATGTTGTTTGTTAGTTTTCTTTGCACACGTGGTTTTTTCTATTTGATTTGTCAGTTCGATACGATTTGTCAGTTTTCTTTACACACGTGGTTTTTTCGATTTGATTTGTCAATTCGATACGATTTGTCAGTTTTCTTTGCATTTCATGACTCGATGAGTTAATTGATAGAGAAAAAATATATAAATTTATAACTCAATCAGTATAAATTTATGATTTAATTTATAAATATTGAGTGCGAGTAAATTTTTTCTACCAATTCTTGTCTTTATCGTTGGCAACAGTGGCCAACAAACGTCAACTACCATTGCCAATGTATGGCACCTACACCTAACTTTCAAGTTCAAATCTATTATTATCTCACAAATGTATTTTTCATATAAGTAAACGAATTGATCAAACTACATTTTATTTGGACTACACAAATGAATATAAATTGAGTATTAAGTAGGCAATTGAACCAATATAGATTATGGTGAAATGATTAGAATTTCTTACTCAAACGTTTTGAGTTCTAGCGTTTAACAACAGGAAAAAATTCCATCGATCGATGGTGGCACCACCCTCAGAAATGAGTCTTGCAATGTGCGGAACCGAGCAGCGGCGGAGTGAAGATGGCTGAGTGTTTTAGTTTTCAGCGGAACCTTAAAGCTTTTGGTGTCAATCTCACCCACGACCTCTAAATGCTAGATCTGCCATTGGATTTGAGTTTAGTCAAGTCTCAACACGAACAATGAATATCGGGTGAAAAATTAAAGAAAAGTAGAAAATCAAAAATATTAAATTTAATCACTTGATGGTTGTTTTTGTTTGGTGATCACCTCCTTTTAATCATGTTACTTATCGAAGCTACTAGAAAATCAACTAAATGTATTGTTTAAAATTATGTAAAATAATTATAGCATTATCACTTATCAGGTTTATTGTTTGAGCCACTATAATATATTTGTGAGCTCACTCCTAATCTTCAACTGTGGCAACTGCCAAAACAAACACTTGACTAAAATAGTAAATTTTTGTTAATATATACAAAGTTTGATCTAAAGTTATTAAATTCGTCAATTTGTAAGTAATCGTAACTTCAATGATATACAAAAAGGTATTTTCCATTTATTTCTTTTTATATGATAGTAATTGACGACATATATAAGAAGTTTTAAGTAGAATAGAAATCTAAACGTACAGGTCATAAAATATCAAAAACGACTTTATAGTCTCGTGATCATAAACATGTTTATCATATTTATAAGAGACAGTAAAATAAAAATGTTTGAATCAACTAGTTTCTAAATATAGAAAGATCAATCTTTTTTAAATGAACTGAGAAAATTACATAAAAAGGAAAAGAGAAGAGCAATGAAATATAAGTTCATAATTAGGTTAACTTCAAATTGTCATGGAAAGAGACTCTTTCTACATTTGTCATGGAAAGAGAGACTTCAGGCCTTCTACATACTTCTCAAGTATAGTTAGGTACTCCAAAAAAGAAAAAAAAAACTTTAATTTATGGTATGTGTTCGGTACGAAGAAAAATGTTTTTCATGAAAAATGTTTTCTCGAAGAATATCTTTTCATGAATATAAGTGAGGCTTTTAGTTATTACTTTTCTATGTTCAGTATGTAAGCACAAAAATATTGTCCTAAAAGCATTTATATGCATTTATAATCTAGATAAACAATATAAGAGTCAGGGTTGGGGGATCGGGTGAGGTGGAAGCACTAGGTGTTTTTTTCCCATCTGTTTTACCTGGTACCTGTTGCTGGTGGGAGGTGGGAGGTATTCCGTGGATTTAGTCGAGATACGCGCAAGCTGGCCCAGATACCACGATTATCAAAAAAAAAAAAAAAGAAAGGGGCCACAAGGGTGGGATAAAGATGAAGTGTATCAGGTGAACATGTTACTCGTAAAATTTGTTTTCCCCACTTTTACTCGTAAAATTTGTTTTCCCCACTTTTACTAGAGAAGTCATTTCTTATTTTTAAAGAAACTTGTTTTCCGAAAATGTTTTCCAAAAAAATTGATAATTACTGAAAAAAGAAACTTGTTTTCTGAAAATGTTTTCCAAAAAAATTGATAATTACTGAAAATCCCTATGTTAGGTCTGTCAAGATACATAATTAGCTCTCAATACATCCAACGAAGATACATTTTTTCTTGTGAAGATACATAATTAGGTCCCAATACATTTTTTCGATTTTGAATCTGTCGAGATACATAATTAACTCCACATACAACCAACGAATATACATAATTAGTTGAAATTTTTGTAATTACTTTATAAGGATAGAGATTTATGTAAATATGATAAGTTAAAGCGTACGTTTTATGTTATTTTTCCAAATTGAAAAATAGTCCTATTTACCAAACACACCTTAGTCAAAACAACTTGATAATATTTTCTACAGTCAAATAATTACTAAAACAGGCAAGACTTGAGAGTGAGCGTTGGGTAAGGTAAGACTTTCATTTAATCTCTTGTCAATCTACCATTTACTTATTTCTATAATCCATCAGCCTTTAAATTCTCTTATAATCCTCTCATTCTCCATAAACTAATCATTATTAACATTTTCATAATCTTATCAATCCTTCTTCTTTCTAAAATTTTTCAATCTTTAAGACAAATATGCCTCATCTATCACCACAATTTCCCACAATGTTCAAGTATGTAAAACTTGTCTACCAATATGTTGTGAATCACTTCTTGACATGTCTATTGGTGCCCACAATGGCTATGGTTCTTGTTCAAGCCATTCAATTAGGCCCTGAGGCAATTTACATTCAGTTTGACTTCACCAAAACACTATGTTCATCTTTCCTCATCTTCTTCGTGACCATTTTGTACTTCATGTCAAGGCCGCGAGGGGTTTACCTAGTCGATTATGCATGTTACAAGCCACCTGTGTCATGTCGCGTACCATTTTCAACGTTCATGGAGCATTCAAGAATCATACTTAAGTCAGAGCCGAAGAGCGTTGAGTTCCAAATGAGGATACTTGAGAGGTCAGGTTTAGGAGAAGAGACATGTTTGCCACCAGCAATTCATTGTATCCCACCTGCACCTAACATGGAATCTGCAAGAAAAGAAGCTGAAATGGTGATATTTTCAGTTATGGATACTCTCTTCAAGAAAACAGGCGTAACGCCTAGAGACATTGACATACTTATAGTGAACTGCAGCCTGTTTTCGCCAACGCCATCTTTATCAGCAATGGTGGTTAATAAGTACAGGATGAGAAGCAACATCAAGAGCTTTAACCTCTCAGGAATGGGGTGTAGTGCAGGGCTAATCTCCATTGATTTAGCTCGTGATCTTCTCCAAGTTTATCCCAAATCGATTGCTGTGGTTGTCAGCACAGAGATCATCACACCGAATTACTATAGAGGGAAAGAAAGATCAATGCTCCTCCCTAATTGTCTGTTCAGAATGGGTGGCGTGGCCATTCTGCTATCCAACAGGTGGTGGGCAGATCAATGGCGCGCCAAATACAAACTGCTACATGTTGTGAGAACACACAAAGGATCCGACGACAAGTCTTACAATTGTGTGTTTGAAACTGACGATGCAGAAGGGAAAACAGGAATTTCTTTATCAAAAGACCTTATGGCTATAGCAGGGGAGGCATTGAAGTCTAATATAACAACAATTGGACCTCTTGTTCTTCCTCCATCAGAACAACTTCTCTTTCTCATCTCATTCATTGGCCGAAAGGTCTTTAACACGAGACTGAAACCATATATTCCAGATTTCAAACAAGCGTTTGAACATTTCTGCATTCATGCCGGTGGCAGAGCAGTGATCGACGAACTGCAGAAGAACTTGCAGCTGTCTGCAGAACACGTTGAGCCATCAAGAATGACCCTGCACCGATTTGGGAATACATCGTCTTCATCGTTGTGGTATGAATTGAGTTATATCGAAGCTAAGGGAAGGATGAAGAAAGGTGATAGGATTTGGCAGATTGCATTTGGGAGTGGATTCAAGTGTAATAGTGCTGTTTGGAAGTGTAACAAAACAATAAAAACTCCAAGTGATGGACCTTGGTCTGATTGTATCGATAAGTACCCAGTTCACATCCCTGAAGTAGTAAAGCTCTAGGAAACTATAAAACAGCCTCTCTACCTTACTTCTGAGGTAGACGTACGGTCTGCGTACACTGTACCATCCCCAGACCCCACCCACTTTGTAAGACTACACTGGGTATGTTATTGTTGTTGTAGCAGAGAAGAAGACAATGGTCTTATTCATTGCTAAATCTATTTGCTATTTCAGCCTCTTGAAAACTACATCGAAACTGATATATCGATGTGATTCATACTCTATGCAGTTGCAAAGCATGCATAAAGCTTATAACTGAATAAAAGATGTGAAATAGTATGAAACAACCACATTCTTCAGATGTTTATCAAAGATTTGTTTCTCAAGCCCAAGGTCCTACCGGAAAATATTGGTTTCAAAGCGTAAATTGTTTCATAAAGTTTTTACATTTCTAAAGAGGGAGAACACCTCACATAACATTTCGCTTCAATTGTTCACATTATATATAGGGGGACTCTAACGTCTGGGCGGACCACGATGGTCGTATGAACCCCAACCACCACTGTGTGGATCAGTATATGCACTGCCGGGATATCTCATCTCAGGGCTTCCATTCATCATGCCATAGGCTCCTACACCTAAATGAAATAGAGAAAACATAAACTAAGTTGTTTCCATGGGTTGAAAAGTACATCATAAAGAAGGATAAGAAAGGAGATAGAGAACTTACCAAGGCCACGTCCAAGTTTCTCTGCTCGCAGCTTTTCAATTTCACGAGCCATTGAAATGAGATTCTTCTCCATAGATTGATTTTGTTCCACCAGCTCCGTATTTGCTTTCTTCTCATATTCAATTTGTCTCCTACAATTTCATCATCAAATTGAAGAGTCAAAAAGAGATGTTACGAAAAGTTAGCCATTACATATATTATATTGAATGAGGCTCGACAGCAGAGGACCATAATAACAATGTATTTCACGTTTATTCATCTTTTCTTAGGGGAGGATGTTTTAACACCGTACCTTGCTTCCACCAATTCTTTCTGCATTTTATCAATATCAGTCTTCAAAGTTGACAGTTGCTTATTCTCAGTTTGTAGTCGATTAGCATCCTTGGTAAGAGTTTGAACTTGAGCAGATAATTCTTTCTGCAAAGCACTTAGCTTCTGAGATTCAGCTCTCAATTGGATTACCTCTAACCTTAGAGGCTCAGTAGATCGAAGATCAGCCTCTAACTTCATTCCTCTGTCAATATACTCTCTTACTTGTGCCTCGTGATCAGCATGCATTTTGGGAATGACCTGACTTAATCTATGCATTTCATCTTTTATAGCTGTTAATTCTCTTTCAAGCATCACATTCTCATCAATCACGTGTCTGTTATCAGCAAGCAATCTCTGCATGTCCCTATGCTGGAGCTCTAGTTCCTCTTCAAGGGCCGCTGGATGAGGGAGGGGCCCTGGTCCTCGCTGCATAATAACCCGTGGTGGTGGTGGCCCATCACGGAATCCTCGGTAGTTATCAGGTTGACGGGGCATACGGTTTCTACCAGCCATAACTATGAAGAATCAACGAAGAAAATAAATAAAGTTCGCACTTTAAATTTAAAAGTTGACGAGAATAAGAGAAATCACAGAAGAAACACCTTAGCAGTAGAAGAGTGATGAAACATAAACTTACGAACTCTATAACAACAACATCATACCCAGTATAATCCCACACAGTAGGGTCTCCGGGATGAGGATAGAATGTACCCAAACCTTACCCCTACCTCAGAGATAGAGAGGCTGTTTCTGATAGACGATCAGCTCAAAGGAAAAAATAGTCCAAAGCAGTCCAGAAAAAAGAAGTACAAGAAATTGCAGATAGTAACACGACAGTAACTAAAACAAAATAATATGATAGTCAAAGTACAAGGCAATAAATAACAACAGAAATCAAAGGAGCAGAAACTACTGGAGCAGTACTACAACTACCAGATGACAAAAAATCAATTCGAAAGTTACGCCCAGTAAATCCACTCCACAACAGATGCCTTATTTTTGCTAAAAGGAAGATGAAAAGCTATAGGAAGCAAGGAACATCTATACATAATGGTTTATTGACCCTGAGAAGGCATACACTAGTGTCAAGAGAAGACTTTTGGTGGGCAATAGAGAAGAAAGGAACTCACATCAAATATAAAAATGTCATAAAAGATATGCACGAAGCAGATTGTCACAAGTGTGAAAACAGTAATGGGGAATTCAATGCAATTCCTCATAACAGTGGGTCCAAA
>NC_061121.1:1976068-1984549 GCF_002878395.1 Capsicum annuum
AGACAAATCGATGTGTATTAACCCACGATTTTGGGTATGGGCCTAGAGTTCAAGCGTGCTGTTGGCCAAAAATTAATCAGGGCGTGCTAGGGTGGTTGAGGATCGACCCAGTGTGGTCTGTTTAATTTTTGGTGGCCATTTGGGTGGACAAACGGGCGAAACAACATGAACAGGGTATTTTTGGGCCAAATCATTGTGCTATAGTCCACGGTTCGGGGGGTGGGCCCAGGGTACGGGTCTGCTGTGTGCCGAAAATCAATCGGGGCATACTAGGGAGGTTGGGGGTCATCCTAGTGTGGTCCGTTTAATTTTTCGTGGCTATTTGGGTGGATAGACAGGTGAAACGATGCGAACAGGGCATTTTCGAGCTAAATTGGTATGCTATAGCCTATGGTTTTAGGGGTGGGCCCGGGGTTCGGGCGTGCAGTACGCCGAAAATAGATCGGGACAGGACATTGAAGTTGGGGATCGTCTTAGTGTGGTCCGTTTAACTTTTCATGGTCATTTGGGTGGACAAATGGGCGAAATGGCGCGAACGGGGCATTTTTGGGCCAAATCGGTGTGCAATAGCCCACAATTTCGGGGGTGGACCCGGGGTCTAGGCATGCGATGGGCCAAAATCGACCGAAGCGTGCCAGGAAGGTTGGTGATCATCCCAATATGGTTCGTTAAATTTTTCGTGGCCATTTGGCTGGACAAACGGCATGAACGGGGCATTTTTGAGCCAATTCGATGTGCTATAGCCCATGATTTTGGGGGTTGACCCGGGGTCCGGGCGTACTGTGGGAAAAAAATTGATCGACGCGTACTAGGGAGGTTGGGGATAGTCCTAGTGTGGTCCGTTTAATTTTTCGTGGCCATTTGGGTGGACGAACGGGCGAAACGACGCGAACGGGCTATTTTTGGGCCAAATCGATGTGCTATAGCCCACGATTTTTGGGGTGGGCCTGGGTTATGGGAGTGCTGTGGGCCGAAAATCTATCGGGGTGTGCCAAGAAGGTTGGGGATCATCCAGTGTGCTCCGTTTAATTTTTCGTGGGCATTTGGGTAGACAAACAGGCGAAACGGCGCGAACGGGATATTTTCGAACCAAATTGGTGTGCTATAGCCCACGGTTTCAGGGGTGGGCCCAGGGTCCAGGCATACTCTGGGCCAAAAATCGACCGGGGCGTGCCAGGGAGGTTGGGGATCGTCCCAGTGTGGTCTGTTTAATTTTTCATGGCTATTTGGGTGAACAAACGAGAGAAACGGCATGAACGGGGCATTTTCAGGCTAACTGGTATGTTATAGCCCATGGTTTCTGGGGTGGGCCCGGGGTCCGGGCGTGCTGTGGGCAGAAAATCGATCGGGGTATGTAGGGAGGTTAGGGATCGTCCTAGTGTGTTTCGTTTAATTTTTCGTGGCCATTTAGGTGGACAAACGGGCGAAACGACGCAAACGGGGTGTTTTCAGGCCAAATCGGTGTTCTATAGCCCACGATTTCGAGGGTAAGCCCAGGGTTCGGACGTGCTGTGGGACAAAAATCGACCGGGGTGTGCCTGGGAGGTTAGGGATCATCCCAGTGTGGTCCGTTTAATTTTTCTTGGCCATTTAGGTGGATAAACGAGCAAAACGGCACGAACAGGCATTTTCGAGCCAAATCAGTGTGCTATAGCCCATAGTTTCGGGGGTGGGCCCGGGATCCGGGTGTGCTGTAGGTCGAAAATCAACCGGGGCGTGCCAGGGGGGTTGGGGATCATCCCAGTGTGGCCCGTTTAATTTTTTGTGGCCATTTGTGTGGACAAACGGGCGAAACTTTACCGTTAGCCTTTATAAAAAGTGGGAAAAAAAAGAAGTTGTTGGTTAGTTTCTGTTGTTGATCAATAAAACTCGGTTGATTGTGGATTTAGGTTTATTTTTGAGGTCCCAAGAAGGTTCAACTAACACTTAAGTTTTGTGTGATATCACCACTATTTATATATGAAGATGATTATGAAGTAGCAACACTTGTAACAAAAATAATAACATACTCAGTTTATTTCACGAATAGGATCTGAGAAATATGAATTGTATGTAGAACTTGTTCCTACCTCATAAAAATAAAGAGGTTCTTTCTAAAAGACCCTCGACTCAAGCAATATATAACACGATAGTTTGAGAGAGACTTCAAAGATAGAATAAGGCAAAGCATATAAGACATAGCAAATGATCAAAAAAAGAAACAACCGAACGTACATAACAAATAAGGTGATTAATGAAGCACAAGACGACAGGTAGTAGCAATAAGTGCAAAGAGCAAGAACTTCCTGAATATGCTAATACTATTGACTAACCAGACACCCTTGAAACAACCCTCAACGATCTTCTACCCTGATTCACAGCCTTTATATCTATATCCATCTATTTTAAGTCATATCTTCGATAAATTTAGCTAAAGTAGTTAAACTTATACAAGTAAATACATTTGGGCTATATGTTAAATAAGAGTCCCAAAATCAGTTATCCGCGCATTAGATGTAGTTAAACTTATAAGGTGTCGTTTGGTAGGAGGGATAAGGGATATCTAACCCCGGAATTAATTTTAAGATGAGTTTATCCCATGTTTGGTTGGGATAAAATGCATGAGATAACTCATTTCGGGATTAGTTAACCTGAGATTGTAGTTTTACTGTTATCGTTTCTTGAGGGTGGATAACTAAGTTCGAAATAGTTAATCTCGGGATAACTAGTTTCTTAATCAAACAACCCTTAAAAGTATCTAAAAATTACTCAAATACACAAATTATGCTTCCAATATTATAAAAAATCTCAACTCCCTAAATATATTACAAAAATTCCAACATATACACAGAATGCTACGTATATGTCGGCTATGTTATGTATATTAATAGGGAGAGAAAGTAAAGTAATTAAGAAAGTGAAAAAAGTGTAATTAATTCCAAAAGGGTTGTATTTATGCTATTTATACTAAAAGTATATACACTTGGGCTATAAGTTAAATAAGTCAGCCCATTAAACAAAGTAACATTTAAAAGAGCACTTTTATGGCCCATAGTATTATTATTACTAAAAAAATTTAAGCTTATTGTTATTCCCCGTTCTCCGCCGAGCTTCATAACATTAATCTATCAGGTACCGTTAATTCCTCTCTCCGTTACTTTCTAATTTTTCAATCGATTTGTTTTCTAAATTTTTCTTTAGAATTATAGCTTCGTTTTTGTAGCAGTTGATGAAATTAAGGAATTTACTAGTATAATTAAGTATTTATTTTGTTAGATATGATGAAATTTAAGAATTTACTAGTATACTTAAGCTTTTTTTTTTTTTTTCTTTTGTAGCTGCTGATGAAATTTAGGAATTTACTAGTATAAGTAAGCAATTTTTTTGTTTTACTTTCTTAAGCATTTGTTCTACATTTTTTTAAAGAATTATAGCTTCGTTTTTGTAGTAGTTGATGAATTTAAGGAATTTACGAGTATAATTAAGTATTTATTTTGGTAGATATGATGAAATTTAGGAATTTACTAGTATAATTAAGCATTTGTTTTTTGTAGCTGTTGATGAAATATAGGAATTTACTAGTATAACTAAGCATTTTTTTTTTGTTTTTTTTAAGCATTTGTTTTCTACATTTTTTTTAGAGTGATAACTTAGATTTGAAGCTTTGATGAAATTAAGGAATTCACTAGTATAACTAAGCTTTTTTTTGTAGCTGTTGATGAAATTTAAGAATTTACTAGTATAACTAAGCATTTTTTTTTGTAGTTGTTGATGAAATTTAGGAATTTACTAGTATAATTAAGCATTTTCTTTTTGTAGCTGTTGACGAAATTTAGGAATTTACTAGTATAATAAGCATTTTTTTTTTGTTGTTGTTGATGAAATTTAGGAATTCACCAGTATAAGTAAGCTTCTTTTTATTTTTTTTAAAGATATGATGAGATTTAGGAATTTACTAGTATAATTAAGCTGTTTTTTTTATTTTAAGCTTGTGGTTGTGGTTGTGGTTGTGGCGGAGGAGGATGAGGGTATCGATTTGTTATGTCCATCAGTTCTTAGAATTATTACTTAGTTTTCGTTGATACAATGAAATTTTGGAATTTTACTAGTATAATTAAGTGTTTTTTTTTTTTTTTGTGTGTGTGTGTGGAAAGGCTCATGAACACGGAATGATTGATTCATATGCTTACAAGTTTTATGTATTTTGGTTTCAATTAATTGATTTATTTGACCGTGAATGAAAGTGTTAAACTTTGCTTGCAACTTCAGGATTTGGTTATAGAATTAGTTAATGAACTTGATAGGCGTCTGTGCTTGCGTGTTAGTCTTTTTGATGACCGTGATGTTCGGGATAGCTTTTGCACACCTCGATTATTTCCACGAGATACCTTTTATGGGAAGAATTACCTAATGTTTTTGTCTCTAGTGGGATTAGAACTTGAGACCTCATGTCCTCAACCCACTTCATTGACCACTAGGCCAGACGCTTGGATGCTTACCGGAGTCTTATTCTAATTAGCAAAATAGAAACGGAGGCGTAGGATATTAGCTCATTCGTTGGTTGTAATAGCCATTTATTGCATGTAGCTCATAGTAATTACTAAAAAACCACAAATAGAGATCAATTCAATTTTCAAAATCATCTTGCTTGCAAAATTGTTATTTAGACTTTTGATGTGTGTAGTTCTTGCTTATTCATATTAGTAGCGAGAAGTATACTAGTTAAGGTTCTATCGAAATCTTCAAATATCAGATATAGAAGAATTTAGCTTCCTTTTTCTAATTCATTAATTGTTGCTCTAAGGGATTCTATTTGAGTTGGAATGGTGGTGAGCTTCAAAAGTTGTTGAAGTTCATAAGAATAAAAAGCATTTATCTCGAGATCTCGAGAACTAGCAAGGCAGAAAAATAGTATAGTGAACGGTGGTGAATTTTGGTGGATGCATAATTGGTACTAGAAATGAGGACTCTAGGTAGTAGTTTAGTGAGTTCTCTTTAATTATAACACATCTCTATTGTTTTGTCAGAATGGCTTTAATGCTGGTCTTTGTCTTGCACCTTGCCTCTTGAGTAAAAGATCAATGTTTATGAGACTAATTTTATAAGTAGTTCTCCGGTGATGTCCAAATTCTGGCATTTCATGGGAATCATGTGTGTCTATCTGCGTAACGACAAATAATTAAGTGGTTGCTGACATAAACACAGTGGGTGGCCTCTAAATGAGTGACTTTCTTTTACAAAGGGACCTTGATTCTACTCCATGTTACAGTACCGTCAAGATTCCTAGACCTGGTTTGTGAACTGCCTTAATCTGCAGCACTTGCTGCAAGTCATCCATTACGACGTAAGGACAAATACGCGAGGCAGTTTGAGATACTAAATTTCAGTAGTCTTGTCTTCCTTAGAAAGGTGTTCTAGAAACTTTATGGTGGGTGATGACTATTGAATTCCTTTCATTACATTTCATCTTAGAAAGTTATCAGACTCATCAATCGTCCGATTTTAGGAGGTCATTTCAGCAACATTGTGCATTTCACTCATAAAATTTAAGCAGTGTTTCGCTTAAATTTTGGCTTCGGAATCTATCATATAAGATTTGTATTTAGGTTGATATATATGATGATGTGAAATGGTCTTGAGAATTCAAAGAAGTTGAAGATGAAGTCTTCAACCCCACATGAACACCAAGAACTATATGGAAAGCAATAAAAGGATAGGAAGATTAAGAGAATTGTTGGGGTAAACACACTTCTAAGTAATTAATTGCCCAGACATATGAAAATGCAACAAATAATCTTAAATCTAGAATACGAAGAAAGAAAGGTTAATCTAGAATTGAAATCCAATCAATTAACTCAAAGAAACAATGAAGAGAATCTAGGAACTAATTAAATATTTAAATTAACATTCAAATACAAGATATAATCCAAAGCGAGAAAGAGCCATGAACTCATACATGAATAACTACTCGTAGTAGTCCATGAGAGGTTCAAGATGAGGTATGTGACAAACCCCAACTCTCAAAGGGAGCAACTTGAGCTCACAATCCAAAATAATCTATCTCAAAAGAAAGACCTAATAACCTATTTCTACCAGGGCTCATGATTCTAATCAAATACTAAAATACCCACCACTTTGGGCTTCCTAATTTAAGACCAAAGACATTGGTTTTCTTCTCTTTTTGAGCTTCTAATTGTCTTGGGCCCTGTTCTACATTCTGTAAACGTCCACATAAGCATATTGTGCATCTTGATGTTTTGAAAGAGGCCTCCAATTTCATAATGGTCATCTCGTATCCCATAAACGAGTCCATTCCAAATGTTGCATAGTACTTCCCTTGCCCCCTTTATGTAACACACGTTCCTTTTTAGTTTTCACCCTTTTATATTTAGAAATAGTTTACTTGTTGAATTTATCATTTTACCTTTAATGAGATGATTTATGGCCACACAAATATTCATAGCTTGTTTAAAACCATAAGCTTCAAAAGTCTTTCTTTCTTAAATTCCGTGGACTGTTAAATACTGCCACTTAAATTGGGATGGAGGGCTAAGTTGTGCGGACTCTTCACTTTTGATGCCGTACCCGTGTCGGATTCTCCAACAAATACACTACTTTTGGAGAATCCGACACACACCCGCTGTCAATTTTGAAGAGTCCGAACAACATTGATGGAGTGAGTATCAGTACATCAGTCTATTCCTAGTGTTGAGATTACACTTAGTAGCTGAATGGGCAATGCTTGCCATATTGACTCTCAATCTAAACCTCTTCCTTCAATGTACATTACTTCAGTTTGCATAACATTATTCTCTTTTTTTTTTTTATCAACAACAACAACAACAACAACAACAAACCCAGTGTATTCCCACCTAGTGGGGTCTGGGGGGGTAAGATGTACGCAGTCCATACCTCTACCTCTGATGAAGTAGAAAGGCTGTTTCCGATGGACCCCCGGCTCAAGACACGAGATACCACACAAACACATAGTAAAGCACAGAAGCAGATTACATAACATAAATACGGCACCCATAAGTAATATAAAACAGAGGAAAGCAGAGGAAAGCACACAGATTCGTAATAAAACATGGAACACGGAAGACGGAATCATAACAGGAATAAAACCCCCATCAAGTAATTTCCTACATTAGCGACCCAAACTGGCCCTAATCCTCTGCCGAAATTCGCGCCCTCCAGACCTTCCTATCTAGGGTCATGTCCTCGGTGAGCTGTAACTGTTCCATGTCCCGCCTGATCACCTCGCCCCAGTACTTCTTCTGCCTACCCCTACCCCGCCTAAAACCATCCAACGCTAGCCTCTCACACCTACGGACCGGGGCATCCATGCCCCTCCTCTAGACAATGATTTTCCTAAGTATCTTTTCAACACTTGATTTATAGTGTTTACGGGATAGTTTCTAAATCCAAAGGGTTTATTCTATTAAAAGGTCAGTGAATACAACTAGGACAACTACAACTTAATTCCAAGTTATTGGGGTTAGCTGTATGGATATCACTATCTATTCATTTCATTAAAATATCAATAATTTAGGCTCTCTAACACTAGAGGTTCTCTAAATTTTCTGCTGACGCACAAATCTTTAACTAGTTAAAAAATATTCCTAGGAAGCATTAGACCTAATTAAATCCCAATATCACTCAACTTTCATCTCAATTAATTGGTATGACCTGTGCCACATGATTCGTTTTTGGTAAAGTTTTTGTGGATTTCAAGAGATTGTAGGTGTTTCAAAACTATATGCATTTATAAAATTTTACTTTTGCCTCATCCTTTTTAACCCCTTAATCATTATAGTTACCTACCTACTAACCAGTTCCTTCAAAGGTCTACGCAAGACACGACTATGGATCTATCTGCTTGTGATTTTCCATGTGCTGCTCTCTTTTTTTGTCTATATGTGCTAGTTATACCTTCTTTTAGATGTAATAATTACATGACTGCAGATCATCTTAATATATGTATTTGTGCGACACTTGTTATGGATTCACTGGACCTTAAAGGCTCCATGTTCATTGTTGTATGACACTGTTGGTCTTACAACCGTTCTATTGAACTTGCTTTCTACCTGGGTAGTCATTCTCTATACACAACGTCCTGTAGTACTCCATTTCAACTAAACATGTTTTATTTTATGTGTTACATCTTCTCATGTCATTCTCCTGATTGAATCTAGATATTTAAATTTTCTGCATGGGCATATGAATCCATCTAATCTCTCCTCATTCTTGCTCTACTTATGCTAGTTAGACTTGCAGTACATATATTCTCTTTATCATAAAACCATTATTTTCTACGTTGTGTTTCATAGTTCAAGCTTTTGCCTTTTAGATGACACACTCGCTTATCTTGTGAACTAACACAATATTGTCTCCAAATAATATACTCCAACTAACACAATATTATCTCCAAACAATATACACCATGAGACCACATCTTGTAGTGTTTGGTAGTTCATTCATTTCTTGGGTAATCAAGCATAG
>NC_061121.1:1987549-1995084 GCF_002878395.1 Capsicum annuum
TCTAGGCCCATACCCAAAATCGTGGGTTAATACACATCGATTTGTCTAAAAAATACCTCGTTCACGCCGTGCCCGTTTGTCCAACCAAATGGCCATGAAAAATTAAAAGGACCACACTTAGACAATCCCCAACCTCCATGGTACGTCCCGATCGATTTTCAGCCCACAGAACGCCCGAACCCCGAGCCCACCCCCAAAATTGTGGGAAATAACACACTATTTTGACCCGAAAATGCCCCGTTCGTGCCGTTTCACCAGTTTGTCCATCAAAATGGCCACGAAAAATTAAACGAACCACACTGGGAGGATCCTCAACCCCCCTAGCATGCCCTGATTAATTTTCAGCCTACAACATGCCTGGACCCCTGGCCCACACCCAAAATCGTGGGCTATAGCACGCCGAATTAGCCCGAAAATGCCTCATTCGCGCCGTTTCACCCGTTTGGCCACCCAAAGAGCCATGAAAAATTAAACAGACCAAACTGGGACGATCGTCAACCTCTCTAGCAGGCCTCGGTCAATTTTCGACCCACAGCATGTTCGAACACCGGACCCACCCCCAAAAACGTGGACTATAGCACCCAATTTAGCCCGAAAAATCTCCGTTCACTCCATTTTGCCCGTTTGTCCTCCTAAATATCCACAAAAAATTAAACGGACCACACTAGGACGATCCTCAACCTCCCTGACATGCCCCGATCGATTTTCAGCCCACAGAACGCCCGAACTCCGGGCCCACCCCTAAAACCGTAGGCTATAGCATACCGATTTGGCCCGAAAATGCCTCATTCACGCTGTTTCGCCATTTTGTCCACCCAAATAGCCACGAAAAATTAAATGGACCATACTGGGATGATCACCAACCTCCCTGGCACGCCCCGATCGATTTTTAACCCACTGCACGCCCGAACCCCTAGCCCACCACCAAAACCATGTGCTACAGCACACCAATTTAGCCGGAAAACTCTCCGTTCATACCGTTTCGCCTGTTTGTTTACCTAAATGGCCACGAAAAATTAAACGGACCATACTGAGAGGATTCCTATCCTCTCTGGCACACCCCGGTCAATTTTTGGCCAACAGCACGTATGGACCCAGGTCCACCCATAAAACTGTGGGCTATAGCACACTGATTTGGCCCAAAAGTATCCCGTTCGCACCATTTCGCTCGTTTGTCCAGCCAAATGGCCACGAAAAATTAAACGAACCACACTAGGACGATCTCCAACCTCCCTGACACGCCTAGCCGATTTTTGGAAAACAGCACGCCTAGACCCTGGGTCCATCCCCGAAATTGTGGGCTATAGCACACCGAATTAGCCCAAAAATGCCACGTTTGCACCGTTTCGCCCGTTTGTTCACCCTAATAGCAACGAAAAATTAAACGAACCATACTAGGATGATCACCAACCACCCTGGCACGCCCCGATCAATTTTTGGCCTACAGCATACCCGAACCCCGGGCCCAACCCTAAAACCGTTGCTATAGCACATCGAATTAGCCCGAAAATACCCCGTTTGCACCGTTGCGTTTTTTTGTCCACCCAAATGGCCACAAAAAATTAAATGGACCGTATTGGGATGATCACCAACCACCCTGACATGCCCCGGTTAATTTTTGACCTACTGCACGCCTGGACCCCAGGCCCACCCCCAAATTCATGGGCTATAGCACACCGATTTGGCCCAAAACTACCCCGTTTGCGCCGTTTTGCCTGTTTGTCCACCCAAATAGCCACGAAAAATTAAACGGACCACACTAGGACGATCTCCAACCTCCCTGGCAGGCTCGATTAATTATTGGCCTATAAAATACTCGAACCCCGAGCCCACCCCCGATACCATGAGCTATAGTACACTAATTTGGCTCGAAAATGCCCCGTTCACACCGTTTCACCTATTTTTCCACTCAAATAGCCACAAAAAATTAAACGGACCACACTGGGATGATCCCCAACCTCCCTGGCATGCCCCGATAGATTTTTGGCCACAGAACGCCCAGACCCCAGGCCCACCCCCGAAACCATGGGCTATAGCACACCAATTTATCCCAAAAATATCCCGTTCATGCCGTGTTGCCTGTTTGTCCAACCACATAACTACGAAAAATAAAACGGACCACACTAAGATGATCCCTAACCTCCTTTGCACGACCCAATCGATATTTGGCCCACAGTACGCCCGAACCCAGGCACACCTCGATCGATTTTCGGCCCACAGTACGTTCGGACCCCGGGCCAACCCCTGAAGCCGTGGGCTATAGCACAATGATTTGGCCCAAAAATGCCCCATTCCGGCCGTTTCGCCCGTTTGTCCACCCAAATGTCCACGAAAAATTAAATGTACCACACTGGGATGATCCCCAACCTCAATAACATGCCGCGGTTAATTTTCAGCCCACACCACACCCGGACCCTGGGTCTACCCCCGAAATCGTGGGTTATAGCATACCGATTTGGCCCAAAACTGCCCCGTTCGCGCTATTTCACCTGTTTGTCCGCCCAAATGGCTAGGAAAAATTAATTGGAACATACTAGAACGATCCCCAACTTTTCTGGCATGTCACGATCAATTTTTAGCCCACAGCACTCCCAAACCCCGAGCCCACACCCAAAACTGTGGGCTATAACACACCGATTTGACCCGAAAATGCCTTGTTCGCGCCCTATCGCCCGTTTGTCCACCCAAATGGCCACAAAAAATTAAACGGACCACACTGAGAAATCACCAACCTCCATGGCACGCCTCAGTCGATTTTCGACCCACAGCACGCCCGAAAACCAAGCCCACCCCCAAAACCGTGGGCTATAGCACACCGATTTTGCCCCAAAATGTCCCGTTCGCGCCGTTTTGCCCTTTTGTCCATCCAAATATCCGCGAAAAATTAAACGAACCACACTGAGATATTCCCCAACTTCCTTGGCATGCCTCGATCAATTTTTGGCCCACAGCACGCCCGAACCCAAGGCCCACCCCCGAAACTGTGGGCTATAGCATGCCGATTTGGCCCAAAAATGCCCCGTTGGCGCCGTTTCTAACATTTATCCACCCAAATAGTCACGAAAAATTAAACGGGCCATACTGGGACGATCCCCAACCTCCTTGGCATACTCCGATCAATTTTTGGCCCACAGCACCCGGACTCCAGGCCCATCCCCAAAATTATGGGCTATATAGCACATCGATTTGGCTATAAAATACCCTGTTCTCGCCGTTTCGCCCATTTGTCCACCCCAAATGGCCACGAAAAGTTAAATGGACCACACTGAGACGATCTCCAACCTTCTGGAATGCCTCAATCAATTTTTGGCCCACAACAAGCTTGGACCCCGTGCCCACCCCCAAAACCTTGGGCTATAGCACACTGATTTGCCCTGAAAAATCTCCGTTCGCGCTGTTTTCGCTTGTTTGTCCTCCCAAATGGCCACGAAAAATTAAACAGACCACACTGGGACGATCCCCAACCTCCCTTGCACACCCCGATTGATTTTGGTCCAACAGCACGCTCGGACCCTAGGTCCATCCCTAAAATCATGGGCTATAACACACCGATTTGGCTCGAAAATGCTTTGTTCATGCCGTTTCGCCCATTTGTCAAACCAAATGGCCATGAAATATTTAACGGACCACACTGAGACGATCCCCAACCTCCCAGGCACGCCTCGGTCAATTTTTGGCCTACAGCATGCCCAGACCCCGGACCTACCCCCAAAATTGTGGGCTATATAGCACACCGATTCGGCTAAAAAATTTCCCTTTTGTGCCGTTTCACCCGTTTGTCCACCCAAATGACCACAAAAAATTAAACGAACCACACTGGGATAATTCCCAACCTCCCTGGCATACCTAGGTCCATTTTTGGCCCACAGCACGCCCGAACCCTAGGCCCACCCCCAAAATCGTGGGCTATAGCACATCGATTTAGTCCAAAAACGCCTCGTTCGCACCATTACAGCCGTTTGTCCTCCCAAATGGACACAAAAAAATAAATGGACCACACTAGGATGATCCCGAACCTCCCAGCCATGCCCCGGTCAATTTTTGGCCGACAACATGCCTGGACCCCGGGCATACGCCCAAAACCGTGGGCTATAGCATATCGATTTGGCCCAAAAATGCCCCGTTTCTGCAATTTCACCTGTTTGTTCAACCAAATGGCCACAAAAAATTAAACAGAACACACTGGAATGATCCCCAACTTTCCTAGCATGTCACGATTGATTTTCAGCCCACAGCACGCCTGAACCTTGGGCCCACCCCTAAAATAGTGGGCTTGGCTAATAGCACGCCTGGACCTCGGGCTTACCCCCAAAATTATGGGCTATAACATATCGGTTTGTCCCAAAAATACGCCGTTCACGCCGTTTCACCAGTTTGTCCATCAAAATGGCCACGAAAATTTAAACGAACCCCACTGAGAAATCCGCAACCCCCTGGAACTCCTCGATCAATTTTTGACCCACAGTATGCCCGGAACCCAGGCCCACCTTTAAAATCATGGGCTATAGCACATCGTATTAGCCCGAAAATGCCCCATTCGCACTGTTTTACCTGTTTGGTCTCCCAAATGACCATGAAAAATTAAACGGACCAAACTAAGACGATCACCAACCTCTATAGCATGCCCCGGTCAATTTTTGACCCATAGCACGCTCGAACATTGGGCCCATCCCGAAAACCGCGGACTATAGCACATCGATTTGGCCCGAAAAGGCCCCGTTCGCACTGTTTCACACATTTCTCCACCTAAATGGCCACGAAAAATAAAACGAACCACACTGATTTTCGACCCACAACACGCCCGAAACCTAGGCCCACCCCAAAAACCAGGGCTATAACACACCAAATTGGCCCAAAAATGCCCCATTTGCGCCGTTTCGCCTGTTTGTCTACCCAAATAGCCACAAAAAATTAAATGGACCATACTGGGATGATCACCAACCTCCCTGGCACGTCTTGATAAATTTTCAACCCACAGAACGCTCGAACCCCAGGTCCACCCCTAAAATCATGGGCTATAGCAGATCGATTTGGCCCGAAATTGCCCCGTTTGAGCCGTTTTGCTCGTTTGTCCACCCAAATAGTCATGAAAAATTAAACGAACCACAATGAGATGATCTCCAACCTCCGTGGCACGCCCGGTCAATTTTTGACCCATAGAATGCCTGAACCTTGGGCCCACCACCGATACCGTGAGCTATAGCACACTGATTTAGCTCGAAAATGCCTCATTCGTGCCGTTTCACCCATTTTCCACTCAAATAGCCACAAAAAATTAAACGGACCACAGTGGGATGATCCCCAATCTCCCTGGCATGCCCCGATTGATTTTAGGCCATTGCACGCCCAGAGCCTAGGCCCACCCCCAAAATCGTGGGCTATAGCACACCAATTTGGCTCGAAAATACCCCATTCATGCTGATTTGCCCGTTTGTTTTCCCAAATAGCCACGAAAAATTAAATGGACCACACTGGGATGATCCCCAACCTCCCAGGCATGCCCCGGTCAAATTTTGACTGACAACATGCATGGACCCCGGGCCTACCCCAAAACCGTGGGCTATAGCATACTGATTTAGCTCAAAAATGCCTCGTTTACGCAGTTTTACCTGTTTGTTCACCCAAATAGCCGCGAAAAATTAAACGGAACACACTGCAACGATCCCCAACTTTCCTAGCATGTCACGATTGATTTTCAGCCCACAGTACGCTCGGACCCAGGGCACAACCTGAAAATTGTAGTCTTGGCCGACAGCACGCCTGGACCCCGGGCCTACCCCCAAAATCGTGGTCTATAGCATACCGATTTGGCCCAAAAATACCCCGTTCACACCGTTTCACCAGTTTGTCCATCAAAATGGCCATGAAAAATTAAACGAACCTCACTGAGAAATCCTCAACCCCCCTGGCACTCCTCGATCAATTTTCGACCCACAGCATGCCCAAAACCTAGGCCCAACTCCAAAATCGTGGGCTATAGCACACCGAATTGGCCCAAAAATGCCCCGTTTGCACTATTTTACCCGTTTAGTCACCCAAATGGCCATTAAAAATTAAACGGACCAAACATCGAGCCCACCCCCAAATCCGTGCACTATAGCACACCGATTTGGCCCGAAAAGGCCCCGTTCGCACTATTTCACATGTACCTCTACCTAAATGGCCACGAAAAATTAAACGAACCACACTGGGATGATACTCAACCCCCTTGGCACGCCCCGATCGATTTTTGACCCATAGCACGCCCGAACCCGGGGCCCACCCCCAAAACCATGGCTATAGCACACCGAATTAGCCCAAAAATGACCCGTTTTCGCTGTTTCGCCTGTTTGTCTACCCAAATAGCCACGAAAAATTAAATGGACCATACTGAGACGATCACCAACCTTCCTGGCACGACCCGGTCAATTTTCAACCCACAAAACGCCCGAACCCCGAGCCCACCCCATAAATTGTGGGCTATAGCAGACCGATTTGGCCCGAAATTGCCCCATTTGAGCCGTTTTGCCCGTTTGTCCACCCAAATAGTCATGAAAAATTAAACGAACCACACTGAGACGATCTCCAATCTCCCTGGTACGCTCGATCAATTTTTGACCCACAAAGTGCCCGAACCTCGGGCCCAACCCTAATACCGTGAGCTATAGCACACTGATTTAGCTCAAAAATGCCCCATTCATGCCGTTTCACCCATTTTCCACTCAAATAGCCACAAAAAATTAAACGGACCACAGTGGGATGATCTCCAACCTCCTTGGCATGCCCCGATTGATTTTTGGCCACTGCACACCCAGAGCCCATGTCCACCCCCAAAATCGTGGGCTATAGCACACCGGTTTGGCCTGAAAATGTCTCATTCACGCCATTTTGCCCCTTTGTCCAATCAAATAACTATGAAAAATAAAACGAACCACACTAGGACGATCCCCAACCTCCCTGGCATGCCCCGATCGATATTCGGCCCACAGTATTCCCAAACCCTGGCACGCCTCGATCGATTTTTGGCTTGTAGTACACCCATACCCCGGGCCTACCCCTAAAACCGTGGGCTATAGCACAATGATTTGGCCCAAAAATGCCCCATTCGCGCTGTTTCGCCCGTTTGTACACGAAAATGGCCATGAAAAATTAAATGTACCACACTGGGATGATCCCCAACCTCCCTGGCATGCCGCGGATGATTTTTAGCTCATACCATGCCCGAACCCCGGGCCTACCCCCGAAACCATTGGCTATAGCATACAGATTTAGCCCAAAAATGCCTCATTCGCGCCGTTTCATCTGTTTCTCCACCCAAATGGCCAGGAAAAATTAAACGGAACACACTAAGACGATCCCCAACCTCCCTGGCACGCCTCGGTTTTGAACCACAGCACGCCCGAAACCCGGGCACACCCCCAAAACCGTCGGCTATAGAACACCGATTTGGCCCAAAAATGCTCCATTCACCCCGTTTCGCCCTTTTGTCCACCCAAATGTCCACAAAAAATTAAACGGACCATACTGAGATATACCCCAATATCCCTGGCACACCT
>NC_061121.1:1998084-2035211 GCF_002878395.1 Capsicum annuum
CGAAAATATAAACGGACCACACTGGGATGATCCCGAACCTCCCTGGCACACCCCTATAAATTTTTGGCCCACAGCACGCCCAGACCCTAGGCCCACCCTTAAAACTGTGGGCTATAGCACATCAATTTGGCTCAAAAATACCCCATTTGCGTCGTTTTACCCGTTTATCCACTCAAATGGCCATGAAAAATTAAATGGACTATAGTGGGACAATCCCCAATCTCCCTGACACGCCCAAGTCGATTTTCGGCCCACAGAAAACTCAGACCCTAGGCCCACCCCCAAAATCGTGATCTATGTGGCACACCAATTTATCCACCTAAATGGGCATGAAAAATTAAACGAACCATACTAGGACGATCACCAACCTCCGTGTCTCACCTCGATCGATTTTTGGCCCACAGCAAGCCCGTACCCCGGGCTCACCCCCAAAATCGTAGGCTATAGCACACCTTTTTACACTGAAAATGCCCTGTTTGAGCCATTTCACCCGTTTGTCCACCCAAATGGCCATAAATAATTAAACAGACTACACTACGATGATCACCAATGTCCTTGGCATGCCCCGGTCGATTTTCAGCCTACAGCATGCCCGAAACCCAGGCCCACCCCCTAAACCGTGGGTTATAGCACACCAATTTAGCCCGAAAACGCCCGTTCGCGCCATTTTGCCAGTTTTTCCACCGAAATAGCCACTACAAATTAAAAGGACCATACTAGGACGATCCCTAACCTCCCTGGCATGCCCTGATCGATTTTCGACCCACAACATACGCGGATCTCGAGCCCACCCCCAAAACCATGGGCTATAGCACATCGATTTAGCCCAAAAACACTCTGTTCGCGCCAATTTGCCAGTTTGTCCACCCAAATGCCCACGAAAAATTAAACAGACCACGCTGAGAAATCCCCAACCTCCCTGGCACACCTCGATCGATTTTTGACCCACAGCACACCCGAAACAGGGCCCACCCCAAAATCGTGGGCTATAGCACATCGATTTGGCTTGAAAATTCCCCGTTCACGCCGTTTCGCCCATTTGTCAACCCAAATGGCCATGAAAAATTAAACGGATCACACTAAGATATTCTCTTACCTCCCTGGCACGACCCGGTTGATTTTTATCTTATAGCACGCCCGGGCCCCGGGCCCACCCCCAAAACCATGGGCTATATAGCACACCTATTTGGCCCAAAAATACCCCATTCGCGTCGTTTCTCCCGTTTGTCCACCCAAATAGCCACGAAAAATTAAACGGACCACACTGAGACAATCCCTAACCTCCCTGGCATGCCCCAGACGATTTTTGGCCCACAGCACGCCCGGAACCCTGGCCCAACACTTAAATCATGGGTACAGGACACCGATTTGCCCCGAAAATTCCCCGTTCGCGTCGTTTCGCTCGATTGTCCACTCATAATGGCCACAAAAAATTAAACGGACCATACTGGGATGATCCCCAACCTCCCTACTATGCCCCGATTGATTTTCGGCCCACAGCACACCCGGACCCCAAGCCCATCCCTAAACTCATGGCTATAGCACACCAATTTAGCTCGAAAATGCCCCGTTCATGCCTTTTCACTCGTTTTTCCACCTAAATGGCCACGAAAAATTAAACGGATCACACTAGGACAATTCTTAACCTCCCTGAAACTCCTCGATCAATTTTTGGCCCACAGCATGCCCGGACCCTGGGCCTACCCCCGAAACTGTGGGTTAAGCACACTGATTTGGCCTAAAAACTCCCCGTTTACGCCGTTTTGCCCGTTTGTCCACCCAAATGGTCGCAAAAAATTAAACGAATCTCACTGGGACGTTCCCCAACCTCTCTAGCATGCCCTGAATGATTTACGGCCTATAGCACGCTCGGACCCTGGGGCCATACCCGAAACCGTGGGATATAGCACATTGATTTGGCCCGAAAATGCCCAGTTCGCACCGTTTTGCCTGGTTGTCCACCCACATAGCCACAAAAAATTACACAGACCATACTGAGACAATCCCCAACCTCCCTGGCATGCCCCGGTCAATTTCGGCACACTGCATGTCCGAAACACGATTCCACCCCCAAAACCATAGGTTATAGCACATCGATTTGGTCCGAAAACTCCCCGTTTGCTTCGTTTTGCCAGTTTGTCCACCCAAATGGCCACAAAAAATTAAACCAACCATACTGGATGATCCCCAACCTCCCTGGCACGCCTATGTCGATTTTTGGCCTACCGCATGCCCGAACCTCGGGTCCACTCCCTAAACCATGGGCTATAGCACACCGATTTAGCCCGAAAATGCTCAGTTCGCATTGTTTTGCTCGTTTGTCCACTCAAATGGCCAGGAAAAATTAAACGTCCCATACTGCGATGATCCCCTACATCCCTGACATGCCTCGATCGATTTTTGGCCCTTAGCACGCCCGAACCCCGGGCCCATCCCTAAACCACAGGCTATATAGCACACTGATTTGGCTCGAAAATGACTCGTTCGCGCCGTTTTGCCTATTTGTCCACCTAATTGGCCACAAAAAAATTAAACGAACTACACTGGGACGATCCCCAACCTCCCTGGAATGCCTTAATCGATTTTTGGCCTACAGCACGCCCGGACCCTAGGCCCACCCCCAAAATCGTAGGCTATAGCACATCAATTTTGCTCGAAAATACCTCGTTTGCACTATTTTGCACGTTTCTCCACCTAAATGGCCACGAAAAATTAAACAGATCACACTGAAATGATCCCCAACCTCCCTGGCACGCCCCGATCAATTTTCGACCCACTCACGCCCAAAATCTGGGCCCACCCAAAAACCGTGGACTATAGTACACTAATTTATCCCGAAAATGCATCATTCACATTGTTTCACCTGTTTGTCTACCCAAATAGCCACGACAAATTAAACGAACTATACTGGGATGATCCACCCACAAACTCCCTAGCATGCCCCGGTCGATTTTTGACCCACCGTACGCCCGTTCGGGCCATTTCGCCCATTTGTCCACTTAAATGGCCATGAATGATTAAATGGACTACATTGCGACGATCCCCAACCTCCCTAGTATGCCCTGATTAATTTTTGGCCCACTACATGCCCGAAACCCAGACCACCCCTTAAACCGTTCGAGCCGTTTCACCCGTTTGTCTACCCAAATGGCCAAAAAAATTAAATGGACCACACTGGGATGATCCCTAAACTCCATGGCATGCCCCGATCGATTATTGGCCCATAGCACGCTCGGACCCTAGGCTCACCCATAAAATCGTGGGCTATAGCACATCAATTTGGCCCGAAACCACTCCGTTCGTCCCGATTCGCCCGTTTGTCCACCCAAATGGCTAGGAAAAATTAAATGGACCATACTGGGATGATTCTCAACCTCCATTGCACGCCCCGGTTGATTTTTATTTCACAGAACACACATACCCATGGCCCACACCCAAAATTGTGGGTTATAGCACATCGAATTATCACAAAAATGCCCCGTTTACGCCATTTCGCCTTTTTGTCCACCCAAATGGCCATAAAAATTAAACGGACCATACCGGGACGATCACCAACCTCCCTTGCATGCCCCGATCGATTTTTTGCCCATAACACTCCCGGACCCCGAGCTCACCCTCGAAACCGTAGGATATAGCACATTGATTTGGCCCAAAAATACCCCATTCATATCGTCTCGCTCCTTTGTCCTCCCAAATAGCTACGAAAAATTAAACGAACCACACTGGGATGATCCCCAACCTCCCTGCATGCCTCGATCGATTTTTCGCCCACAAAGCACCTGGACCCTGGGCTCACCCCCAAAACCGTGGGCTATAGCATACCAATTTGACCCAAAAATGCATCGCTTGCACCGTTTCACCCGTTTGTTCACCCAAATGGCCACAAAAAATTAAACAGACCATACTGGGACGATCACCAACCTCCCAGGCATTCCCCATCGATTTTCAGCCTACAGCACGCCCGAACCCCAGGCCCATTCCCAAAACTGCGGGCTATAGCACACTGATTTGGCCCAAAAATGCCCCGTTCGCATTGTTTTGCCCGTTTGTCCACCCAAATGGCCACAAAAAATTAAACAAACTGCACTACGATGATCTCCAACATCCCTGAGACGCCCAGGTCAATTTTTGACCTACAGCACGCCCGGACCCTGGGACCAAATCCAAAACCATGGGCTATAGCACACAAATTGGCCCGAAAATGCCCCATTTTCACTGTTTTGCCTTTTTTTCCACCCAAATGGCCATGAAAAATTAAACAGACCATCCTGGGATGATCAACAACCTCCCTGGCACGTCCTGGTCGATTTTTGGCCCACAACACGCCCGATGCCCGGGTCCACCCTCAAAACCGTGGGATATAACACACCAATTTCGTCCAAAAATGCCCCAAAAATACTGGGATGATCCCCAACCTCCCTTTCATGCCCCAATTGATTTTTGGACCATATAACGCCCGAACCCCAGGCCCATCCTCGAAATCGTGGTCTATAGCACACAGATATTGTCCGAAAAAATTGCATTTGCGTCGTTTCACCAGTTTGTGAATCCAAATCGCCACAAAAATTAAACGACCCACACTAGGACGATCCCCAACCTCTATACCATTCCCCAGTTAATTTTTGTCCCACAATATGTTCGAACCCCGACCCAGCACACTGATTTGGCCAGAAAATGCCCCATTAGCGTCGTTTCGCCCGTTTGTCCAATCAAATGGCCACGAAATATTAAATGGACTACACTGGGATGATCTCCAATCTCCCTGGCATGCCCTGATCAATTTTCAACCCACATTATGCCCAAACCTCGGGTCCACCCAAATGGCCACGAATAATTAAAAGGACTGCACTGCGAGGATCCCCAACCTCCCTAGCACGTCCCGATCGATTTTTGGTCCACAGCATGCCCAAAACTTGGGCCCACCCCCTACACCGTGGGCTATGGCACACTGATTTGGCCCGAAAATGTCCTATTCGAGCCATTTTGCCTGTTTGTCCACCCAAATAGTCACAAAAAATTAAACGGATCACTCTGGGACGATCCCTAACTATCCTGACATGCCCGAATCAATTTTCAGCCCACAACGTACCCGGACCCCGGGCCCACACCCAAAAATGTGGGCTATGCCACACCAATTTGTCCCGAAAATACCCCGTTCGTGATGTTTCGCCCATTTGTCCACCCAAATGGACACGAAAACTTAAACGGACAACACGTCGGAACCTGGGCCTACCCCCAACCGTGGGCTATAGCATACTAATTTGGCCCGAAAATGCCACATTCGGGTCGTTTAGCCTGTTTATCCAACCAAATGGCCACGAAAAATTAAACGAACCATACTGGGACGATCCCCAATCTCCCTGGTATGCCTCGGTCAATTTTTAGCCCACAGCAAGCCCGGACCAACCCCCAAAAATGTGGGCTATAGCACACCGATTTGGGCTTAAAAGGCTCTATTCGCGTCGTTTCACCCGTTCTTCTCCAAATGGCCACGAAAAATTAAATGGACCACACTGGGATGATCCCCAGCATCCCTGGCACACCCCGATCAATTTTTGTCCCACAACACGCCCGTTTTGGCCAAAAATGCCCCATTCGCACCGTTTCAACTCTTTGTGCACCCAAATGGCCACGAAAATTAAACGGACAATAGTGGGACGATCCCCAACCTCCCTGGCACACCCTGAGAAATTTTTGGCCCACAGAACACCCGAACCTCTGGCCCATCCCAAAACCATGGGCTATATAACACATCGATTTGGTCCAACAATGCCCCGTTTGCGTCGTTTCGGCCATTTTTCACTCAAATGGCCACGAAAAATTAAACGGACCACACTGGGATGATCCCCAACCTCCCTGGTATGCCTCAGTCAATTTTTGGCCCACATCACGCTCAGACCCAGGCCCACCCTCAAAATCATGGGCTATAGCACACTGATTTAGCCTGAACAGGCCTCGTTCATGCCGTTTCACCCGTTTGTCCCCCCAAGGAGCAAATATAATTAAACAAGCAACACTGGGATGATCCCCAACCTCCCAGACACTCCCGGGTTGATTTTTAGCCCACAGTACGCCTAGACCCCAGGCCCACCCCTCCAAAATCGTGGGCTATAGCACACCGATTTGACCCAAAAACTCCCCGTTCGCACTGTTTCACCCGTTTATCGTCCCAAATGGCCACAAAAAATTAAACTGACCACACTGGGATGAAAATACTTTGTTCACGCCGTTTCGCGTGTTTGTCCACGAAAATGGCCATGAAAAAATAAACGAACTACATTGGAACTATCCCCAACCTCCATGGCATGCCCCGATCGATTTTTGGCCCACAGTACGCCCATACCCAAAGTCCACCCCAAAACCATGGGCTATAGCACACCGATTTGGCCTGAAACGTTCGAGCCGTGTCACCCGTTTGTTCACCCAAATGGCCACAAACAATTAAACAGACTACACTGCGATGATCCCCAACCCCCTGGTATGCCCCGATCGATTTTATGCCCACAGAATACCCTAATCCCGAGCCCACCCCCTAAATCGTGGGCTATAGCACACCGATTTGGCTCGAACATCCCCCGTCCGAGTAATATCGCCCGTTTGTCCACCTAAATGGCCACGAAAAATTAAACGGACCATACTAAGACGATCCCTAATCTCACTGGCATGCCCCTAACACACCGATTTATCCTAAAATTACCCCGTTTGCGCCGATTTGCCCGTTCATTCGCCCAAATGGCCATGCAAAATTAAATGGACCATACTGGGATGATCTCCAACCTCCATGGAATATCCCGATAAATTTTTAGCCCACAGCACGCCCGGACCACGGGCTTACCCCCAAAGTTGTGGGCTATAGCACACCGATTTGGCCCAAAAATGTCATGTTCGCGCCGTTTCTTCCGTTTTTCCGCCCAAATGGCCACGAAAAATTAAACAAACCACATTGGGACAATCTCCAACCTCTCTGGCATGCCACTATTGATTTTTGGGCCACAACACGCCCGAACCCCAGGCCCATACCCAAAATCATGGGCTATAGCACACCGATTTGGCTTGAAAATACACTATTTGCGTTGTTTCTCCTATTTGTTCACCCAAATAGCCATGAAAAATTAAACGGATCACACTGGGATGATCCCCAACTTCTCTGGCATGCCCCGGTCGATTTTGAGCCCACAGCACGCCCGTACCCCATACTCTCCCCCAAAACCGTGGGCTATATAACACATTGATTTGGCCCTAAAATGCCCCATTCGCACCATTTTACCCATTAGTCCACCCAAATGACCACGAAAAATTAAACGAACCATACTGGGTTGATCCACAAGCTTCCTGGCTTGCCCCAATTGATTTTGGCCCACAGAACGCCCAAACCCCGAGCCCACTCCCTAAACCGTGGGCTATAACACATCGATTTGGCCCGAAAAGGCCCCGTTCGCATTGTTTCGTCCGTTTGTAAACTAAAATTGCCACAAAAAATTAACCGAACCATAATGGGACGATCCCCAACCTCCCTGGTATTCCCAAGTCGATTTTTGGCCCACAGCATGCCCGGACCCCGAAACCACCCATGAAAACGTGGGCTATAGAACACAGATTGGCCTAAAAATGCCCCATTCGTGCCATTTCACCCATTTGTCCACCCAAATGACCATGAACAATTAAACGGATCATATTGGGACGATCCTTAACCTCCCTGGCATGCCCCGATCAATTTTCGGCCAATTGCAAGCCCGAAGCCTGGGCCTACCCCTAAAACCGTGGGTTATAGCACATCGATTTGGATTGAAAATAGCCCATTCATGCTATTTTGCCCGTTTGTCCACCCAAATGGCCACGAAAAATTAAACGGACCACACTGGAATGATCCCCAACCTTTCTTGCATACCCTAGTCAATTTTTGACCCACAGAAAGCTCAGACCACGGGGCCACCCCCAAAACCATTGGCTATAGCACATCGATTAAGCCCAAAAATGCTCTGTACACGCCGTTTCGCTTGTTTGCCCACCCAAATGACCATGAAAAATTAAACAGACAACACTGGGATGATCCCCAACCTCCCTGGCATGCCCCGATTGATTTTCATCCCACAGCACTCCCGTACCCCAGGCCCGCTCCCTAAACCGTGGTCTATAGCACACTGAATTAGCTTGAAAATGCCCCGTTCATATAGTTTTGCCCGTTATTCCACCCAAATGGTCATGAAAAATTAAATGAACTATAATGGGACGATACCCAACTTCCCTGTCATGCCTCGATTGATGTTCCGCCCATAGAACGCCTGAACACCAGGCCCACCCCCAAAACCATGGGCTATAGCACAACGATTTGGCTCGAAAAGGCCCCGTTCGCACCATTTCACCTGTTAGTACTCCCAAATGCCCACAAATAAATAAATGGACCACACTGGGATGATCCCCAACATCCCTGACACGCCCTGATCAATTTTGACCCACAGTACACCCGAACCCTGGGCCCACCCCCAAAACCGTGGGCTATAACACATCGATTTAGCCTAAAAATGCCTCGTTCGCATTGTTTCGTTCGTTTGTCCACCCAAATGGCCACAAAAAATTAAACATACCACACTGAAATGATCCCTAACCTCCCTGGTACACCTCGATCGATTTTCGGCCCACAACACTCCTGGAACCCCGGCCCTCCCCTAAAATAGTGGGCTATAGCACATCGATTTGGCTTGAAAATGCCTCATTAGCGCCGTTATACCCGTTTGTCCATCGAAATGGCAATGAAAAATCAAAAAGGACCACACTGGGATGATCCCTAACCTCCCTAGTACGCCCGATAGATTTTAGTCCCACAAAATGCCCGGATCCTGGGCTCGCCCCCCAAACCATGGGCTATAGCGCACTGAATTGGCCCAAAATGCCCCGTTCACACAATTTCACCCGTTTTTCCACCCAAATAGCCATGAAAAATTGAACGAACCATACTGGGATGATCCTCAACCTCCTTGGCATGCCTCGATCAATTTTTTGCCTATAGAACCCCCAGACCCCAGGCCCACCCCAAAACCATGGGCTATAGCACATCGATTTAGCCCTAAAAGGCCTCATCCGCGCCATTTCGCCTGGTTGTCCTTCCAATTGGCCACAAAAAAATAAACGGACCACACTGGAATGATCCCCAACATCCTTGGTATGCCCCGATCAATTTTTGGCCCACAGTACACTCGAACCCAGGGCCCACCCCTAAAACCGTGGGCTATAGCACATCAATTTGGCCCGAAAATGCCTCATTCTCATTGTTTCACCCGTTTGTCCACCCAAATGGCCACAAAAAATTAAACAGACCACACTGAAATGACCCAAACTTCCCTGATACACCCCGATCGATTTCGGCCCACAGAATGCCCGGACCCCGGGCCCTCCCCCAAAGTCGTAGGCTATAGCTCATTGATTTGGCTCAAAAATGCCCCATTAGCGCTGTTATACCCGTTTGTCCACCGAAATGGCCACAAAAAATCAAAATGGATCACACTGGGATGATCCACAACCTCCCTGGTATGCCTCGATAGATTTTAGTCCCACAGATTGCCCGAACCCTGGGCCCACCCCCAAAACCGTGGGCTATAGCACACCAAATTGGCCTAAAAATGCCTCGTTTACTCCGTTTCACCCTATTGTCCTCCCAAATGGCCACGAAAAATTAAACAGATCATACTAGGACGATCACCAACATCCCTGGCATACCTCGATCGATTTTTGACCCACAGCACACCCGGACCCAGGGCCCACCCCCAAAACCATGGGCTATAGTACACCGATTTGGCCCAAAAATGCCCCGTTTGCGCTGTTTCCCCCATTTGTCCACCCCAATAGCCACGAAAAATTAAACGGACTACACTGAGATGATCCCCAAGTTCTACATAGAATTCATATTTCTCAGATCCTATTCGTGAAATAAAGTGAGTATGTTATTATTTTTGTTACAAGTGTAGCCACTTCAGAATCAGCTTCTTATATAAATAGTAGTGATATCACACAAAACTTAAGTGCCAGTTGAACCTTTTTGGTTCCTCAAAAATAAACCTAAATCCACAATCAACCGAGTTTTATTGATCAACAATAGAAAACTAACCAACAACTTCTTCTTTTTTTCTCTCTTTTTATAAAGGCAAATTGTAAATGGATCCGGATGCCCACATTCCCATTAATTCATAAGTTAATACACATAAAAAATCTTCAATTCCTGCTATTTCGCTTATACATTTTCAAAAAAGCTTCACCCGCCTCTCCAAAATAGCACAAATTATTTAATGAGTCGTCACGAGCGGACACCTAAAATGCATCCAGACGCCCACAATCCCAATTAATCAATACACTAACACACATCGAAAAATGCAAAAAAAAAATCTTAATTTCTAATATTTTGCTCATATTTTTTAGAAAAAGTTTTGTCTGTCTTTCTAAAGCAACACAATTCATTTAATAGGTCGCCATGAGTGGACTCAAGAAGTTTCGCCCAAAACACATTTGTTCGCCCACATCTCCATTAATCCATAGGATAATACATATGAAAAATCGCACAAAAACCTCAATTCCTTATATTTTTCTCATATGTCTTATAAAAAGCTTTGTCTGCCCCTCAGAAGCAATGCAATTCGTTTGATAAATCATCACAAGCTGACCTAAGAAGATTTACACAAAACCCATGCAGAAGCCCACATATTCAAGTAATCCGTAGGCTAACATACACGAAAAATCACAAAGCATCTTCAATTCCTGCTATTTCACTCAATAACAATAACAACAATCCCAGTATATTCTAACATCGTGGGATCTGGGGAGGGTAAAGTATACGCAGTCCTCTAAAGAAGTAGAGAGGCTGTTTCCGATAGACCCCCGATGCACTGCTATTTCGCTCATATTTCTTAAAAATAGTTTTGTTCACATCTTCAAAACAACACAATTCACTTAATAGGTCGTAATGAGTGGACTCAAGAATTTTCTCCCAAAATGCATCCGAATGCCTACATACCTCACTAATCCATAGGCTTTAGGCTAACACATACAAAAAATCACAAAAAATCCTCAATTCCTGCTATTTCACTCATATGTCTTAAGAAAACTTCCGTCCACCTCTCTAAAACAACACAATTTATTTAAGAGATCGTCACGTTCCAATCAAAAAAGTTTCTTCTAAAACGCATCCAGACAGGTGATATAAATATAATTGGTGCATAGAAAAAAAATAGATCAATCAAGAGATAAGAGGTTTAATTTTTTTTCCTAAACGAGGTCGGACAAGAGACAATTGTTCAAGGGATTGGACAAAAAAATAATAATTGCATGAATTCCTTTGAATTTTCATAGAAATATTATATTATTAAAGAACATAACAAATAGTATAAAATTACATGAAGGAATATAGAAGTAAAGCCAACGTCACAGAATTTTGAACCTATATAATATACAATAAAACTCTTATCAAAATAATACATTTTTTTTCTTTTTGGCATATTCTCTTATTCTCTTATACTAAGTGAAGCTGCTCAACCAAGCATGAGGTCAACATGCCAGCATGGCATAGCTGAGGGTCATTTCGTCAGGTAAATTTAGTGAGATGTTTAATGATCTCCCACGTATATTTTTACCCGTCTCATCCATATCTCTATTTCACAATTCTTAGTTTTCTTCATTATTTACACCACCATTCCTCAACTTTTCTTCATTACTTACACCACCATTCTTTATTTGCCGTTGTTTATACCGCCTTTCTATCAATATATAAATAAAAATTTTCCCATTAATTAACTATGAACTACTCCATCATCGCCTTCTTCTTCTTCCTTCATTGTACGGTTTCTTTTTTTGGGTATTTATAGAGTTTCTTGAATTTAATTTGGTTTGGATTTACAAATTGTTAACTTAATTAGGTAGTAGATATTGGATTGTTGGAACTTTGGAAGATGTTTTGTACCAATTTAGAAGGTGTACTCCTAAATTGGAGTGTTTATAATAATGAACACTTACTCCATATGATAAGTGAGGTAAGAAATAAGAGATATCTTGCACCGTCGTCGTCGTTGCTCGCTCGACTTCGGATTTGGATTTGACAAATGATCGATCAATGAGATCTATCTTTTTGGACAAAATTTATTTAAATTCTGAAAAATACCAAAGGGAAAAATGAATAATGCAGTAAATATTTTTTGTGTTTAATACTCTATTTATATGCACTTTAGTAGTGTTTCGAAACATGCATGTAGAAGCTGTTTCGAACTGAACAGATGCTTCAGAAGGATGCATTGTTTCGAACTAATGCTTTAGAAGGATGCAATCCTTCAACGAAATGACACACTGCTTCATGAAATAATATGTATGTTCGGAGCAGACATATTCGTTGGACAAACAGACATGATTTTCTAGAAAAGGTGCAACCTTTGAAGTAAACCATTGTCTCTTTTCAGAAGAGGCATGTTATGGTTCTATAACCCTGCTTTCATTCACAGGTTTAGGTATGAAATTTTCAGAATACAAATCTCTTTTTCTCTTAAAAATATTTTGTATGATCATTCAAATCGCTGAGTGCATTCGTGGAATCCAATTTATTTGGGGTACCACTATAATTGGATTGAAGTCCATTTTATCCTGGGAGGAAAATTCCGCAACCTCGGGTACAGTAAGGGAAATTATTTCCTTAAGGACACTCTATGAATCCGGAGGACTTGGCCATTTCTGTATCATCTTAATTTCTGAAAATAAAATACACCTCTTATAAAGATCACTTTGATCTTGGGTTGAGGTATTTGCTATACTTCATTGTAATCTTATTTGTAAACATTGAACTAAAGTTGAAGTTATTGTTGCACATATACAGATTCTAGTACCCGTAGAAGGAAATAACAATCTTAAGGAAATAACTCAGAATCTGTGTACTTGTTTTTAGAGATTAAAGCTTTAGGATTTCTACTCTGTTTGAATTTAACTAGTGATTAGAAGACATAAAATCTTTATCACAAGTTTAAAATTCACTCAGTTGACAATTTAAAGTGATAAAAACTTCATTATTATTTAGAAACAAGAAGTGTTTAAAGTTGTTGCAATTTTTTTAGTAAATATTTTGATATATTAAATTTATTGTCTGGTAGTGACAAAAAAATGGAAACTGAAAGTCAAATGCATGATGATGCTACGACTGTGGCGGTGACTAGCATTGCTACGACAAGCCACGCAAATGCTCCACAACATATGGCACCTGCGGAAATGCCCAAAAAGTTAGAGGGCATCGACTTTAAGAGATGGCAGCAAAAGATATTATTTTACCGCACCACTTTATGTCTCCAAAAGTTCTCTAATGAGGATGCTCCTGAGGTGCCCGAGGGAACCTCAGACAAAGATTGTTTCATGATTGTAGAGGCTTGGAAGCACTCGAACTTCCTTTGCAGGAATTATATATTGAGTGGTCTCCAAGATTGACTCTACAATGTTTACAGTGAGACTAACACATCGAAAGAATTGTGGGGGGCACTAGAACGAAAATACAAGACAGAAGATGCAGGAATTAAGAAATTCTTTGTTGTAAGGTTCTTGGACTTTAAAATGATAGATAGCAAATCGGTTGTCTCTCAAGTGCAGGAATTACAAGTAATCATTCACGATCTCTTAGCAGAAGATATATCTTTGAAAAATACCTTAGTTGAACAAATTGAAAATGTTCTTAGAACTCACATAAACTGTTTTGTAGGTTTGATTGTGAATGATGCATTTCAAGTAGCATAGATCATTGAGAAGCTATTACCTATGTGAAAAGACTTCAAAAACTACTTGAAGCACAAACGCAAGGAGATGACTGTCGAAGATCTTATTGTCCGACTACATATTAAAAAGGATAATAAGGCTGCCGAAAGAAGGTCAAAAGGGAATTCTACAATTAATGGAGCACATATTGTAGAAGATGACCAAAACAATTCTAAGAAAAGGAAGAAATTTGAACAAGGAAGCCATCAACCTAAGAAGAAATTCAAGCGAAAATGCTTCAATTGTGGCAAGATTGGCCACAAGTTCACGGATTGTCGTGCCCCGAAGAAAGGTAAGAAAAATTATCAAGCAAATATGATTGAATCCAACAAAGAATGCCACGATTTGTGTGCTATGTTCTCAGAATGCAACTTGGAGGGGAATTTTCGCGAATGGTGCATGGATTTTGGTGCCACCCATCATGTATGTGCCAACAAAGAGTTGTTTTCATCATTCGCTCCGGCTCAAGAAGAAGAAATGATCTACATGGAAAACTCCGCTACTGCTAAGGTAGAAGGAACGGGAAAAATATACTTGAAAATGACTTCAGGAAAGGTCTTGACACTTAATAATGTCTTGTATGTTCCGGAGTTACATAGGAATTTAATTTCTGTTTCACTTCTATACAAGAAGGATTCAAATGTGTAACCATTTCTGGAAAAATTGTAATTAGCAATGGAGAAATGTATGTATGAAAAGGCCATCTCACCGAGGGCCTTTATAAGATGAATGTTGACATAAATAAAAGTTCAAATTCTTCTTATTTGCTTGAGTCTAATGATTTATGGCATGAACGTTTAGACCATGTTAATTACAAAACGTTACGAAAACTGATTAACTTAGAAGTCTTGCCAAACTTTGAGTGCAATAAATCAAAGTGTCAAATGTGTGTGGAATCAAAAGATGCAAAGCATTCTTATAAGTCCGTTGAAAGGAATTCCAATCCTTTAGACTTAGTACACACTGAAATTTGTGATATGAAGTCAACACCATCACGTGATGAGAAAAAGTATTTCATAACTTTAAGTGACAATTGCACTAGATATTGTTATGTCTATTTGCTAAATAGTAAGGATGAAGCAATAGACTCGTTTAGGCAATATAAAGCCAAAGTTGAAAATTAGTTAGATAAAAAGATAAAAATGATAAGAAGTGATAGGGACGGAGAATATGAATCTCCTTTCATCGAAATATGTGTAGAGAATGGAATTGTCTATCAAACTACGGCCCCGTATTCACCTCAATCTAATGGAATTACGGAAAGAAAAAACCAAACTTTGAAGGAAATGATGAATGCCTTGCTTATAAGTTTCGATTTACTGTAAAACTTATAGGGGAAGGTAATCCTTACAGCCAATCGTATACTCAACAGAGTTCTCTATAGTAAGACCAATCAATTCTTTATGAAAAATGGAAAGGAAGGAAACCCAACTTGAAATATTTCAAAGTGTGGGGGTGTCTAGCAAAGGTCCAAATTTCTATGCCTAAAAGGATTAAGATAGGACCTAAGACGGTAGACTGCATGTTCATAGGATATGCAAAAAGTAGTAAAGCATGTCAATTTTTTGTTCAAAAATTCGAACATCTAGACATTAATGAAAATACGATAATTGAATCAGATAATGCTGAATTCTTTGAAAATATTTATCCTTATAAAACTAGACATGAACAGTCTAGTGGGGGATCTAAACAACTTCGAGATGAACCAAGTGAGAATGTACATAATGAAGAAAATTCAAGATATAGTACACGTCAAAGAACGCCTACTTCATTTGGATCGGATTTTGTAATATTTCTCTTAGAAAATGAGCCTCAAACATTTAAAAAAGCGATGGCAACTTTGGACTCATCCTATTGAAAAGAGACAGTCAATAGTGAGATTGATTTAATATTAAGCAACCATACATGTGAATTGGTTGATCTTCCTCCCGAAAATAAACCTTTAGGTTCTAAATGGATCTTCAAAAGGAAGATGAAAGCAGATGGTACTATTGACAAATACAAGGCAAGACTTGTAGTAAAAGGCTTCAAACAAAAATAAAGCCTTGATTACTTCGATACATACTCTCCAGTAACAAGGATAACACAGATTCGAATGTTAATTGCCTTGGTTGCGGTATATGGTCTTGAAATTATCAAATGGATGTGAAAATCATTTTTCTAAATGGAGAATTGGAGGAAGAAATATACATGGAATAGCCTGAGGGTTTTGTGGTTCCAGGAACAAAAACAAGGTGTGTAAACTTATTAAGTCATTGTATGGACTAAAGCAAGCACCAAAATAATGGCATACAAATTTAACCAAACCATGTTGGCAAACGTATTCAAAATAAATGAATGTGATAAATGTGTTTATATTAAAGACACTCCAAATCATCAAGTCATTGTATGTTTATATGTGGATGATATGTTGATCATCAACAGAGACATTTCTGACATAAATGCAATAAAATGAATGCTCAAGAGCTCGTTCAAAATGAAAGACCTTGGAGTTGCGGATATGGTCTTAGGTATAAGAATCCATAGAACTCCACAAGGGTTGGCATTATCATAGTCTCATTATATCAAAAAGGTACTTGACAAATTCAAGTATATGGAATTTGGTATTACCAAGACTCCTTTGGATGTGAGCTTTGCACATCGAAAGAATGAATGTGAAAGTGACTTACAATTAGAGTACGCAAGAGTATTGGAATTTTTAATGTATATAATGAACTGCACACGATCAGATATAGCATGCGCTATTAGTAAATTGAGTCGGTATACAAGTAATCCCAACAAAACTCATTAGATGACAATAAAAAGAGTTTTGGGGTATCTTAAATACACTCAAGACTATGACTTGCATTATAATAAATATCCTACGGTACTTGAAGGATATAGTGATGCAAATTCGATAATCGGATAGAACGAAGTAAAATCCACAAGTAGATATGTATTTACTATTGGTGGAGGATAAGTCTCTTGAAAATCATCCAAACAGACTTGTATTGCTCGTTCTATAATGGATTCTGAATTTATCGCATTGAATAAATTCATTGAAAAAGAGGAATGGCTCCAAAATTTCTTGAAAGATATTTTGTTTTAGACCAAGCCAGTGGAACCAGTATGTATACACTGATAGCCAAGTGACAATAGGTAGGGCAGGGAGCATAATGTACAACGGTAAATCTCGTCACATACGACGAAGACATAATACTGTTAGGGAACTTCTCTCTAGTGGAATTATCACTGTTGACTATGTAAAGTCAAAGGATAATGTGTCGGATCCACTTACAAAAGGCCTATCTAGAGAAGTAATGGAAAGGATATCCAAGGGAATGGGTTTAAGGCCTAGGACAAGTCAGCATGGCGGTAACTCTACCTAGCAGACTGGAGATTCCAAGATCTAGGTTCAAGGAGATCAAACAAATTTATGTCTGACAGGTTCAACATTGTCAATTACCCAACCGATTCTCATGATGTAGATAATGTATCATAAACTAGGATAAAACTTAAAGTGAAAAGTCATTTAATGATTATCTAAATTTGGTAGATTTGATCAAATAGTTTAAACTATAAGATTAAACATTTAGAAATCACCTATGTGAGGGCAAAGTGGAAGCAGTTTCAAGGAGACTGTTAGTAAAGGCCTATTCTCTAAGCTCTCATGAAACCGAGATGTATTCATGGCTGAAAAGAACAAAACCGTGAGAACCATAAATGGTAAAAGGTTGGTTGTGTGACGTGTGTTGTCTACGTGTATATTAAAGCACTACGGTTCAAAAATATCAAATCTACCAATTGACCGAGTGCATCCGATGCATGTTCACTACGAAAAGTTCAAAGGAAAACCTACTTATCTAGATACAATCAGTCTTTGCTTGATAATCACATACTTGTCCATAAAAAATTTATGAAAAAAATAGTCATTCCCCATTCATATGGGGGATTGTTGGGTTCAATATGTATGAAAAAGGCATGAGTGGAAAATAGAGATAAAATGGTGGAAGGACGGAGACCAATTTAGAAGGTGTACTCCCAAATTGGAAAGTTCACTAATTCTCCCATATTGGTAGGAGAAGAAAACTTTGGAGTGTTTATAATAATGAACACTTACTCCTCATGATAAGTGAGGCAAGAAATAAGAGACGTCTCACGCCGTCATCGTTGCTCGCTCGGCTCGGCTCGGCTTTGGCTTTGGATTTGGATTTGGCAAATGATCGATCGATGAGATCTATCTTTTTGGACAAAATTTATTTGAATTCCAAAAAATACCAAAGGAAAAAATGAATAACGCAGTAAATATTTTCTGTATTTAATACTCCATTTATATTCACTTCAGTAGTGTTTCGAAACATGCATACAGAAGCTATTTCGAACTGAACAGATACTTCAAAAGGATGCACTGTTTCGAACTGGTGCTTCAGAAGGATGCAATCCTTCAACGAAATGACACACTGCTTCATGAAATAATATGCCTGTTCAGAACAGACATATTTCTTGGACAAACAGACATGATTTTCCAGAAAAGGTACAACCTTTGAAGTGAACCATTGTCTCTTTTTTCAGAAGTGGCATGTTATGAATATATAAACCTACTTTCATGCACAAGTTTAGGTACGAAATTTTCAGAATACAAATCTCTTTTTCTCTTAAAAATATTCTGTATGATCATTCAAATCGTTGAGTGCGTTCATGGAATCCAATTTATTTGAGGTACCGCTATAATTGAATTGAAGGCCATTTTATACTGGGAGGAAAATTCCGCAACCTCGGATACAGTAAAGGGAATTATTTTCTTAAGGACACTCCGTGAATTTGGAGGACTTGGCCATTTCTGTTTCATCTTAATTTCTAAAAATAAAATACACCTCTTATAAAGATCACTTTGATCTTGGGCTAAGGGTATTTTCGGTACTTCATTGTGTTCTTGTTTTTAAACATTGAACTAAAGTTGAAGTTGTTGTTGCACATATACAAATTCTAGTACCCGTAGAAGGAAATAATAGTTTTGTTGCTAAAAGGGAGGATTTTTATGGTGTTTATTATTGGATTTAGCTGTAAAGATTATGATTTTGCTTAGTATCTGCTAGAAAGAGGCAGTAATTGGTAGTTTGATTTGGTTGAAAGTTGAAAAAAGTTGTTTCTGTAGCTCAATTTTGCTGTAAAGATTATGTATTTTCTTAGAATTTTGTAGCAAGAGGTAGTAATTGGTAGCTTGATTTGGCTGAAACTTGAAAAAAGTTATTTATGTAACTCAATTTTTCTCAAGTCTGGAACTTTTATTAGAAATTTTATTCAAAAGATGAGTGCTTTGTAAAGGGTTTGTATATGTGGGTGGGGTCATTTTGGGGGGGGGGGGGGGGGAAGCGACGTAACAGGGATGGAAAAAAAAAAAAATTGAAAAAAAATTCTTTATAAATAGAAATAAAAGTAACGTCTTTCCAGAGTATCTCAATTTAACTAAACTCTCGAACTTAGGATAGAAAATTGTTGGAACCATAGATAGTGATTGCAGATGATATCGCATTTTGGAACTTTCACAGAGGTTTTGAAGTTTCTATCGGAATAGGTGTTTGGTATAAGTTTCTATCTTAACTTTGGTTAGTTTGAAAGTTTCTTGTAGCTTATTGCTGGATTTGTTCCTACTGAAGATATTTTTATTGGTAATATATTTATTTACTTGTTCTTCTAATTAGTTTTATCTACCTTACTCAAAGCCTTAAAAATTTTGCTTTTCTTCTAAGGTCAGGTTGAAATTCATGTTTTATATGGTCACATATGGATTTTGCAGATTGTTGTTGTCGATTTTTCTATCAACTATGTATTGACTCATCTTAAGAACTTCCCTTTGTGAGTTCAAATAGACAGGTATATTTATTTTCTGATTTTTGCTTTGTTCTATGGTTTCAAATTTGGTGGATGGCTCTTGAGACCGCCTCTGATAAAGACAAAAACTTGACATAATAATTTCATAAAGGAACGTCTCGACTACATTATTTTTCCCTTTCTATTACTTGTTAGTACACTAGTTTAAATTTTACAAGCATTAGGTAAAGTGAGACATTGTTTCAGTGATTTGCATATTGTTGTTTTTGATTGCTTAATTTTGCAAGTTGCTTACTTTATTATCCGTTATTTCAACTCTTCTACTGAGCTATAAGTTCATTCATTAGTTTGCTCTGTATCATATACTACCATTTACTCTGCACCCCCTCCCCGCCGTTCTGAAATAGAATCTGCCGTAATGGATCAATGGTTTCCTGTCGATGCTATTACAAAAAAAACTATAGGTTGGAGCTATAAGTTTTAGGTCGTCGACAAGTTTCGACCTCATGAAAGCAGAGATCAGAGTGTGCGATTTCAGATGATGATTGTGAAAGATGAAAGTGTAAGGTTAACTTTACCCCAGTTCTTACTGAGAAATCATTTCCATACTCAGCATGTCTGAAAAATATTATTACCTACGACAACTTCCGAAAGTGGGAGTTGAAGCCCGATTAAAGCAGCAAAGATTGAAAATGGTAACAAATTCTTCCGTATTTTCTATTCGCAGGCCTAAACCTTTCTCTATGCCACTTGACTACAGGAACAACAGGTTGTTACAGTGCTCTATGTCAATGATATTTCAAAGTACGAAAGGCTATTTGCTCTTTTCAAAACATATGTGGTTTCCTGCGCAAAAGTTAGAGACCCCCGCGGCTACTCAATACACTCCGGTGTGTATGAATGGGTGATCGACTGACACACGGTTGTTGAACTATGACCAATAATGGGGGCGGAAGTGCCCTTACTTTCTCCAACAAAGTGGAACACGGTTCCTTTTTTAGTTATCGATCATCTATGCCCAGGTGTTGAATTTGGTAAGCTCCCAGTTTACGCCTACGCCTTTTTACCAGATTATCTAATTGAGCCCTACGAATTAAATAAATTGCTGTTGTCTTATTTCCCGTTACGCCAGACTTATTGGCGGTAGTAGCCAATTGCAACGTGCTGCAATATACCACTGACCAAAGTAAGCACTTTCGGGAGACAATTGTCATAGATAAGAGGTAAGTTACTCAACCCTTCTCGCCTATTAAAACATTCTTGCATGATAAAAATTTGTATGTTTATTACACCAACCAGCAAAAAACATGCCCTATTTACTATATGGGATGATTTGGCCGACAACGAAGGCGCTACGCTACTATATCACCTACATGAGCACCCCGTTATTCTTGCTAAACGTATCGGAGTTACTGAATTCCACGGTGGTATGTTGTTTACATCATTCTCTATAACTTTTCCCTTTTACCGCTGCACTTATTCCTTTGTATTTAATTAAAATTTCTCTCTATCTGTGACATACGCAGCTATAAGATTAGCCACAAGGTATCAGTCAACGATCTTGCCGAATCCTAAGTACGTGTAGGCTACTGCATTGATGAAGTGGCACTTATTAACTAATCCCCCATCGCCATATCATACTACTCAAATACTTTTACTAAAAACCATACTCGCTATTTGACTTAAACTTCTTTCAGGGTAGAGGACAATAAGAAAATATTTATATCGTACACATTACAAAGCTCATCGGCATGAACTTCTTCCCTGACTCTTAGACCTACTGAAGATGAGGTTTTTTATATATCCACAATTTAGGACTTTCCGTCCCAGGTTAGTAGTGTGTACATCTACTGCAGTAATTTTTGCTGCTGTCAACAACTTGTCCAATGCCTACCGTAAAGATCTTCAGAGCAATTTCTAATATCGGTTAATTCGTACTGCAGGTGCAGACTTTTCCTGTGGAAGGAAAAATATCACGTCCTGATTATTCCCAGTTCTTTTACTTGCTCGCCTGCTCACATTGCAATCACTTTGTACGCATCAAGACAAAAAAGATAGTGCAATATTTCAACTGTAAGCTAGAACGAATGTTGGTCCTTAGGTAACTTCCTTCGAACTTACGCTGTGCATTTCTTAGACACTTACAGAAAATATCTTCAAATCAATTTTCAATTTTATCATTCTCTTTCACTGAATTTTGAGGTCCTATATATACTGGTGAAGTCATTCCTGACAGAAATCTACTATTGCCACTAAATAACGGATAATTAGTGGTAGTAATAGTAGTTTTTCTTATCTTCTGCTTGAAATAATGCCCAATTGTTTTGAGTCTTTTAAAATTACAATAATACACTACATTACATAAAGCTAACAAGGTTGTTGATAATTTTTAAATGATATTATTACACTTCATCCAAAGACACAATCAGAAATCGCGTTGGCTCATTTGCCCCTTTTTTGGCTCGAAATACATGAAATAATATAAGGGTTAAGGATAGTGAGTTCCAACTTCCAAAAGTATGTCATACATTTTGAGGGAAATAGGTGGAGTAAAAGATAAAGGTATAAAGTGAACGACAACCCCTGTTGCTAAGAAATATTGTGTTGAACTTTCTCATTCTGCTTGGTTGTTAGGATCATGTATTTATTATTATCGAAATGACAATAACGAGATAAAGACCCCAAAGGGTCTCATGTTGTTGTATTCAACCTTAAGTATGTTGATTACGTTGAATCAGTTGCTGCATACAAAATTTCAACCTAAATATGGACGGATTAAAAAAATTCATTTAGTCTGAAGTATTATCACGCATTGATCACTTCTACTGTCGAAATTAATATTTCAAATTAAATAAGATCCTATTATAAGTTTCTTTGCTTTTTTGAAAGATTACATATTTTATTTCCCTTCCATTTGTATCACAGGTGCCACTTTGAGGTCGACATTACAGACACCAGCGATACAATTACCGCAACAGTGTTGGAAACAGTTGCAGAGATAATGTTATCCCTCACCAGCGAACAAATATATGAAAATGTTGCTGCCCAGGTACATAACTCATCTTCATCAAATCCTATTATAACACTAAACATCTTCGTTCAATCCAATTATAGTAGTAAACAAAAATGCTCCACTACGTAACCTCCTACTCACTGCACCATCTTTTCTCCTTTTCACTCATAGCGAATCGTTGTTTATTGTCCGTACAAATCAACAACTTGCTCATAAATTGTTTAGACTCTAGCTACAAAAGCCAAGCTATAGATTTCCCGACCAAACACCTAGTATGTTGGCTATTACATCCTTCACTGAAGCAGAAAACCTGGTTGTTCAAGCATTACCATCACCAACGGCTCCTGGAGAAACAGGCAAGAAGCAAAAATTCGAACCGCGCACTCCAGTAAAAAAGGTTTAAAGGTAACAATACTTTCAATAATTTCTTTGCTTTTGTATCATACCTCAATTTTAACTTCTTGCATGGAACACTTCTATTTTTTATATCTTCAATATAACTCTCAACTAAAATAAAAGAGTACCCTGTTGTTCTATTAATAGTCAAGTTTATCTGCAACATCTCAATGAGTTACTTGTGATGCTCATTAATGATATAGTACAAATATTGGTTCATCAACTTCATCGAAGTTTTCTATTCGGAAAATATTTATTTCCGCTATGTTTTATCTCTGAAATTTACAGCATGTCAACCACAACAGGTGGGTAAATATAATACTCATGCTTTCCTTCATTGTTTCTTTCTACTCACTATAATCACAATTAATTTATCTCCTCCTTTTGTAGTCTCTTTGTCTGAACAGGTAAATAGAGCAATCTTACACCCCTTCATTGCTACCTTCTTTTACTATATCGTCATACTAGAAAAATAAAATAGTGTATTTTTCCTTCACCTACTTAAATTATCTCTACAGGTGACAAATGGACAAAGTTAGCTGCAGCCAAGTTTGCCTACCTCCACCAACGTCATATAGGCAGCCGCATCAACAAGCTTTTTCATTTTGGTGTAACTAATGCTTTGCATGTTAATAGTTTTTGCATAAATAGCTTGCACAGAAAAATAGTATCAACTATCACATTGGTGTAACTAATGCTATAGTCACAACTTAATGTGACAGACCTACATGCCAATAGTTTTTGTATAAACAGCTTGCACAAAAAAGTAGCATCAACTTTCTGTTAGTGTTTTATATCTATTTCCTTCTCGAAATTTATTACTGCAATCTTCTATTAACTTGCAATAAGAAGGGAAGATAGAACGGAAGATGGATATCTATTTCCATCTCAGAAATTACATCAATTTATTATTATGATACTTTCATTAAAGCGACATATAAAATGCACGACTACAAATGATAGCAATGGTATATTATTGGGCCCGTACTAGTGCGGGCTTTACATCTAGTTTATTAAATAAGAGGCAATGGCAGAAGGTTGACATGCCTGTTTTAGCTGCTTCAATTGTGATATTACGATATCACCCCTAATTAATTATTATAAGTCATTTATGTATTAAAAAAATAATAATATTTAATAAAAAATAAAATAAATATTTATGACGTGTCTACTTTAGTTGCTTCAGTCGTAATTTTACTGTAGCGCTCCTAATTAATTATTATATCTCTAATTAAATATTATAAGTCATTTACATAATAAAAGATTAATAATATTTAATTAGAAAAATAAAATAGATATTTATGACATGTCTGCTTCAGCTGCTTCAATCATAATTTTATTGTATCACCCTTAATTAATTATTATAAGTTATATAAGTATTAAAAAATTAATAATATTTAATGAAAAGGTAAAATACACTGAAAATTAACTCTTGATGTTTTAAATTAACTTGACGACTTATATGAGACATTCTTAAATTTTTTTCACAAGTATTTCTTTAAAGTGATTTTGATAAAAGGAGTCCATCAGCTGAAGCAGACAACAGATCGACCTGCATGTTTCAGCTGCTTCAATTGTAATTTTACTGTATCATCGCTAATTAATTATTATTATTTAAAAATTACATAAAAAAAATACTAAAAATTACAATAGCTTACAACTTAAAATATCTAAAAATATATTACAAATATAATTAATTATCTAAATTTTATTTGTGTCACATAAATTGAAGGAAAAAAAAGAGCAAAATTCAGAAATAGCATACTTATCCCCTTAATTATGAGTTTCATAACAAAAATTTCATAATTACATAATATAGTAAGTTGTATTTTATATTTTTGCAAACTCTTGCTACAAAAATACAAATATATATGATTTTTACTGCTCTTATAATCGATATGTATTTTGTATTTTTGCAAACTGTTACTACAAAAATATAAATACATATAAATACATATGTTATAAAATATAATTTGATAAAAGTGTTATTATTTTTTGTAATATGCTATTTTATATATTTTTTCCAAAAAACAATTTATGTCACGGGCCCCGGTATCTAATACTATTTGATAAATACCACTGGTAGCTGTTTTACAAAAGTTTTGCCGTTTGAATTGGGGGCAACGCACATGACACGTGCGCACTGTGTTTAATCTAATTGGGAAGGAAAAACGAAATCTGATGATATATTTTCTCAAATTCATATGACTTTTTTAAAATCAGTTTGAAAAAAAATAATATAATATAGTTTTATATTGAGTAATAATTTAATTTTAATATTAGTGTCATAGCAACACAAATACATGACCCATAAATTTAAAAAAATTTTCCTATATCTTTAAATTCTGTACCCTATCAAACTACATTATAGTAAGTATTATATATAAATAAAATGGGACATAAGAATGAATAAATGTAAAAAAGCAAGAGCGAAAATGAGAAATTAAAAGGTTGAGGTGATTCTACATATTATGGAGAAATTAGCAGAAGTGATTCTAATCCCTTCTCCAGCAATGGGCCATGTTGCTCAGATGCTGGAATTAGCGAAGCTTTTCTTGAGTCGAAATCCTCAACTCTCAATCACTGTACTTATTATGAAACTCCCCGATTACATCGATGCCGTCAGTGGCCCTTTCGTCGACTCTGTAGCTGCTTCATCCTCCTCCGGTCGCCTTCGATTCTTTGAATTAACAGCTGCTGATCCAACCCCAGAATGGAGCTCGAAAACCCGAGGGCACTTCGTCTACAGATTAGTACAAAGCCAGAAATCGCACATCAGGGAGTTTTTAATAAGTCAACGCCCTGGTAATAATAAACTCGCTGGGTTTGTTGTAGACATGCTATGCACTCCATTGATGGATGTAGCAGGCGAGTTTGGGATCCCGATCTACGTGCTTTTCACCTCTCCAGCTGCTTTCCTTGGACTGATGCTTCATTTCCAGTTTCTTGAAGACGAGTGTTGTCAAGATGTTTCCAATTTCAACAACTCGGACAGCAGTAGTCTGTTATCATTTCCCAGTTACGCTTGCCCAATTCCTCCTACTGTATTGCCGATGGTCCTAGTAGACAGAGACACATGGTTAGGAAGATTTCTTGACTTCGCTCGTGGGTACAGAAAAGCCAAAGGCATCATTATCAACACTTTCGCTGAACTAGAAATCCATGCCTTGGATGCTTACAACAACAACAACAACATGTCAAGGTCTGAACAGGAACCATTGCCACTCATCTATCCAATTGGTCCAATTTTAAACCAGTCAAAATCACGATCAGAGTCAGAGGAGGCAGAAACGACTAATTGGCTGGACGAACAGCCACTGAATTCGGTTGTGCTGATCTGTTTTGGGAGCCAAGGAAGTTTACAAGCGGAGCAAGTGAAAGAGATCGCTATAGCTCTAGAAAACATTGGCTGTCGGTTCTTGTGGTCTTTACGTCGGCCACCACAAAGCAACAACGCGCAATTCCCTGGAGAATACACGACCTATTCCGAAATTTTGCCTCAAGGATTCCTAGGCCGGACAGAGAAGAAAGGGAAAGTGGTGGGGTGGGTTCCACAATTGAAGGTGTTGTCCCACGAAGCAATCGGGGGATTCGTGTCACACTGTGGGTGGAACTCAATACTCGAAAGCATATGGTTTGGGGTGCCTATAGCAACATGGCCATTGCACTCAGAACAGCAGGTAAATGCGTTTCAGTTAGTGAAAGAAGTAGGAGTAGCAGTGGAGATCACTTTGGATTACTGCGAGAGGAATAAAGATCAACCAATGATAACTGCAGAAGCTATTAAAAAGGGGATAATGAAATTGATGGAAACTAACTCCCCGGTAAGAGATAAAGCAAAGGAGATGAAGGAGAAGAGCAGGGGCAGCATAATGGAAGGTGGGTCGTCATACTTGTCCCTTGGGAAACTTATCGATGAACTACTCAATAATGCAGCTTTGTAACTATTGAGGTCGTTATAGTGGTAGTAAATTGTCTCCTACCCAATTTGCAGATCCTTGTTAGTCAAATCTTGTTACAAGTATTTTGTTTTTGAGGTCGTCATAATGCAGCTGTTGGAAGTTGTGGTACTGGGAAACATTTGATTTCAGAGGATTGACTTAAATAATTGGAAATTTGTCTCTAACTTTCATCATATCTACCAAAATAAATACTTAATTATACTAGTAGTAAATTCCTAAATTTCATCAACTACTACAAAAACGAAGCTATAATTCTAAAGAAAAATTTAGAAAACAAATCGATTGAAAAATTAGAAAGTAACGGAGAGAGGAATTAACGATACCTGATAGATTAATGTTAGGAAGTTCGGCGGAGAACGGGGAATAACAATAAGCTTAAAATTTTTTACTAATAATAAGTATAAATAACATAAATACCAACTCTTTTGGAAATAATTATACTTTCTCCTACTTTTTTAATTACTTTATTCTCTCCCCCTATTAATATACATAACATAGCCAACATATACATAACCTTCTGTATATATGTTGGATTTTTGTAATATATTTAAGGAGTTGAAATTTTTTATAATATTGAAAACATAAGTTGTGTATTTGTGTAATTTTTAGTAATAATAATACTATGGGCCATAAAAGTGCTCTTTTAAATGATGGACTTTGTTTAATGGGCTGACTTATTTAACTTATAGCCCCAGTGTATATACTTTTAGTATAAATAACATAAATACCAACTCTTTTGGAATTAATTACACTCTTTCACTTTCTTAATTACTTTACTCTCTCCCTATTAATATACATGACATAGCCGACATATACATATCATTCTGTGTATATGCTGGATTTTTGTAATATGTTTAAGGAGTTGGGATTTTTTATAATATTGGAAACATAAGTTGTGTATTTGTGTAATTTTTAGATACTTTTATGGGTCGTTTGGTTGAGAAACTATTTATCCCGGAATTAACTATTTCGAACTTAGTTATCCACCCTCAACAAACGATAACAGTAAAAGTACAATCTCAGGTTAACTAATCCCGAAATAAGTTATCTCATCCATTTTATCCCAACCAAACATGGGATAAACTCATCTTAAAATTAATTTCGGGATTAGTTATCTCTTATCCCTCCTACCAAACGACACCTTATAAGTTTAACTACATCTAATCTAATGCGCGGATAACTAATTTTGGGACTCTTATTTAACATATAGCCCAAATGTATTTACTTGTATAAGTTTAACTACTTTAGCTAAATTTATCGAAGATATGACTTTAAATAGATGGATATAGATATACAGTTTGTGAATCAGGTAGAAGATCATTGAGGGTTGTTTCAAGGGTGTCTGGTTAGTAAATAGTATTAGCATATTCAGGAAGTTCTTGCTCTTTGCGCTTATTGCTACTACCTGTTGTTTCTTGTGCTTCATTAATCACCTTATTTTGTTATGTACGTTCGGTTGTTTCTTTTTTTGATCATTTGCTATGTCTTATATGCTTTGCCTTATTCTATCTTTAAAGTGTCTCTCAAACTATCGTGTTATGTATTGCTTGAGTCGAGGGTCTTTTGGAAAGAACCTCTTTATTTTTATGAGGTAGGAACAAGTTCTACATACAATTCATGTTTCTCAGATCCTATTCGTGAAATAAACTGAGTATGTTATTATTTTTGTTACAAGTGTAGCCACTTCATAATCAGCTTCATATATAAATAGTGGTGATATCACACAAAATTTAAGTGCTAGTTGAACCTTCTTGGGACCTCAAAAATAAACCTAAATCCACAATCAACCGAGTTTTATTGATCAACAATAGAAAACTAACCAACAAATTCTTCTTTTTTTCTCTTTTTTCATAAAGGCTAACGGTATATGGATCCGGGCGGCCACATTCCCATTAATTCATAAGTTAACACACATAATAAATCGCAAAAAATCTCAATTCCTGCTATTTTGCTTATACATTTTCGAAAAAGCTTCGTCCGCCTCTCTAAAACAGCACAATTCATTTAATGAGTCGTCAGAGCGGACACCTAAAATGTATCCGGATGCCCACATCCCCAGTTAATCCATAAACTAACGCACACCGAAAAATGCAAAAAAAAATCTTAATTCCTGCTATTTCGCTCATACGTCTTAGAAAAAGTTTTGTCTGACTTTCTAAAGCAACACGATTCATTTAATAGGACGTCACCAGTGGCCCAAGAAGTTTCGCCCAAAACGCATTCGTACGCCCACATCCCCTATTAATTCATAGGCTAATACATACGAAAAATCGAACAAAACCTTCAATTCCTTCTATGTCTCTCTTATGTCTAATAAAAAACTTCATCCGCCCCTCCAAAATAATACAATTCATTTAATAGGTCATCACGAGTGAACCCAAGAAGTTTTGTCCAGAACGCATGCAGAACCTCACATCTCTCATTAATCTGTACGCTAACATACACGAAAAATCACAAAGCATCCTCAATTCCTATTATTTTGCTCATATGTCTTAAAAATAACTTTGTCCGCATCTTCAAAACAACACAATTCACTTAATAGGTTTTAATGAGTGGACTCAAGAAATTTCTCCCAAAACACATCCGAACGCCTACATACCTCATTAATCCATAGGCATTAGGCTAACACATACAAAAAATCACAAAAAATCCTCAATTCCTGCTATTTCAGTCATATAGTCATATGTCTTAAGAAAACTTCCGTCCGCCTCTCTAAAACAACACAATTGATTTAAGATATCGTCACGTGCCAATCAAAAGGTTTCGCTTAAAACGCATCCAGACAAGTGATATAAATATAATTGGTGCATAGAAAAAAATAGATCAATCAAGAGATAGTTGTTTAATTTTTTTCCTAAAGGTCGGACAAGTGACAATTGGTCAATGGGTTGGATAAAAAAAAAAAAATTGTGTTAAGAAATATGGATGTCTTCCCTTTTATCAATAATTACGGCAACTTGGTTGTTAATGTTGACCTTCCCCCTCCCTTTTGTAAATAATTACTGCAAGTTGCCAATACTTACTTGCCTATAAAATGGCATGAATTTCATTCATTTGAGAGAACACAGAATAATACATAATACACTTCTCGCAATTTATTTCTTTCGTTATTTTATTTTATAACACGTTATCAGCGCGAAACTCAAATCATTTCAAAATTTGAAGGCTAAAATATGGACAATTTTCAAAGCAAGTTGTGCAATTATGAAGACATTTGCTTAATTGATTCTGCTACAACATACACAATATTTAAAAATGAGAAATATTTTTCTCATTTAAATATGGGCAAAATAAATGTTACTATAATTTCTGATAGTACTAATTTGATTAAAGGCTTCGGAAGAGCTATTATAATTTTGCCTAAGGGAACTAAACTCATCATAAATAATGCTATATTTTCTCCTAAGTCTTGGAGAAACTTGTTGAATTTTAAAGATATCCGTGAAAATGGTTATCATATCAAGACAATGGATGAGTTGAATCATGAATATCTTGGTATTACCAAGAATGTCTCTGGGCAGACATGTATTATAGAAAAGTTTCTTGCTTTATCTTCTGGCTTGTATTGGACAAAAATTAGTGAAATTGAGGCACATTCTATAGTAAATCAAAAGTTTACTAATTTCAATATTTTTGAACTTTGGCACGATCAATTGGGACATCCTGGATCCATAATGATGAGATGAATTATAGAAAATTCAAATGGGCATCCATTTAAGAACATGAAGGTTCTTTCAAATAATGAATTTTCTTGTACTGCTTGTTATCAAGGCAAGTTAATTGTGACGCCATCACTAACTGAGGTTGAGATTGAGTTCCCTGCGTTCTTAGAACGTATACAAGGGGATATTTGTGGACCTATTCACCCACCTAGTGGGTCGTTTCGATATTTTATGGTCTTAATAGATGCTTCTTCTAAATGGTCTCAGGTGTGCCCTTTATCATCTCGCAACTTGGCATTTGCAAAATTATTAGCACAAATAATACGATTACGGGTACAGTTTTTCGATAATCAAATCAAGTCTATTAGCCTTGATAAAGCTGCAGAATTTTCATCCTAAGCATTTAATGATTATTTTTTATCAATTGAGACAAAAGTCGAACATCCTGTAGCTCATTTTCACACTCAAATAGGCCTTACCGAATCATTAATTAAACATTTGCAATTGATAGCAAGACCATTGCTTATGAAAACTAAGTTGCCCACCTCTGTTTGGGGTCATGCTATTTTGCATGTTGCAACACTTGTTCATCTAAGGCCGACAAATTACCATAAATTTTCTCCGTTATAGCTAGTTTCGGATCAAGAGCCTAATATATCTCATTTGAGAATTTTTGAATGTGCTGTGTATGTGCCTGTGGCACCACCACAACGCACTAAGATGGACCCCCAAAGAAGGTTAGAAATATATGTTGGGTTTGAATCACCTTCTATTATTCACTACCTTGAACCATTGACTGGAGATATGTTGCTAGATTTTCAGATTATCGGTTTAATGAGACTGTTTTCCAAAAATTAGGGGGATAAGAAAATGAAATCAAAAGAGAAATTTTGTGAAAAAATCCATCACTGTCTCATCCTGATCCACGTGCTTCTATTTGTGAGCAAGAAGTACAAAAGATTATTCACTTACAGAAAATTGCAAATCAAATGCCGGATATATTTACAATTTTAAAAAGGATTACAAAATCATACATTCCTGCAGTGAATGTCCCAATACGAATTGAGGTCCCTGTAGGACCATCTACTAGTGTCGTGGCTAATGAGTCTAAAGCACGCCTGAAGCATGGTAGACCATTGAGTTCTAAGGATCGAAATCCTAGAAAAAGAAAAATAAATGGTCAAGATGACACTACGAAAGAATCTCATATGGAAGTTCAAGACTTGAACAATTTCGATACCCCTGAAGGAATCAATGAGCCTGAACCTCAAGAAAATGAGAAATTATCCATAAATGCAAGTGATGGTGAAAATAATTTGAATCGATCGAAAATAGTGGTAGACTATGTCTTTGCATATAATGTTGTAACAAAAATTATGCAAGATAGTGAGGATCTCGAACCTAATTCGATCACAGAATATCGACAAAGAAATGACTGGCCAAAATGGCAAGACTTAATTCAATCTGAGTTGAATTCACTTGTCAAGCATGAAGTTTCTGGACCCATTGTTCAAACACCAAATTATATTAAACCTGTTGACTATAAATGGGTATTTGTGCATAAAAGAAATGAGAAAAGTGAAATACAAAGATATAAGGCACGCCTCGTTGCACAAGGATTTTCATAAAGACCTGGTGTCGATTATGAAGAGACATACTCACCAGTTATGGATGGAATAACATTGCGTTATCTCATTAGTTTCACTGTTCATGAGAGGCTTGAAATGCATTAGATGAATGTGGTTACAACCTATCTTTAGGGATCACTTGATAATGAGATATACATGAAAATTCCTGAAGGATATAAAATGCACGAAGCATCTCAAAAAATGTATTCAATTAAATTGCAGAGATCATTATATGGTTTGAAGCATTCTGAACGCATGTGGTATAACCGTCTTAGTAAGTATTTATCGAAAGAAGGTTATATAAATAATGAAATTTGCCTATATGTTTTTATAAATAAAATAACATCGGAGTTTGTTGTGCTTGTCGTTTATGTTGATGACATAAATCTTATTGGAACTCCAATAGAGCTTCAAAATGCAATTGATTATTTAAAGAAGGAATTTGAGATGAAAGATTTTGGAAGAACAAGATTATGTCTTGATTTGCAAATTGAGCATTTGACAAACGGTATCTTTGTCTATCAATCTACCTATATAGAAAAGGTCTTGAAAAGATTTTGTATGGATGGAGCACACCCATTAAGTACTCCAATGGTTGTTCGATCACTTGATGTGACTAAGGATCCATTCCGACCTCAAGAAAAGAGCGAGGAAAATTTTTATCCCGAAGTACCGTATCTTAGTGCAATCGGTGCTCTAATGTATCTTGCCAACTCTACCAGGTCTGATATAGCCTTTTCTGTTAATTTTTTAGCAAGGTATAGTTCTGCTCCTACTCAGAGGCACTGGAATGGAATCAAACACATATTGCGGTATCTAAAAGGAACTACCGATATGGGCTTATTTTATGCTAAAGATTGCAGTCTCAATCTTGTTGGTTATGCTGATGCGGGGTATTTATCCGATCCACGTAAAGCTCGATCTCAAAAAAGCTATGTATTCATATGTGGGGGTACTGCCATAGCTTGGAGATTTATAAAACAGTATATCGTGGCCACTCCATCAAATCATGCGGAGATAATAGCTATTCATGAAGCAAGCCGAGAATGTATGTGGTTGAGATCCATGATACATCTCATTCGAGAAAAATGTTTGGAATGCAACAAAGTACCAACTGTTTTATATGAAGACAATGCAGCATGCATAGCACAATTAAAGGGTGGATTCATAAAAGGAGATAGAACGAAACAGATCTCGCCAAAACTTTTCTACACAAATGAAAAGGGTTGCCGACCTCAACATTTGAGAAGATGATATACAAGATTCAGATGCGACATCTTCGAAATGTTAAGTGATGTTTTAATCAGGGGAAGTAAATACACACTGCTTTTTTTTTTCTTAGTCAAGGTTTTGTCCCATTAGATTTTCCTTGATAAGGTTTTTAATGAAACAGTTGAAAAATAAAATATATATTACAAGATATGAATTATTAGAGTTTCTTTTATTTTGTTAGACATTCAAGGGGAGTGTTAAGAAATATGGATATCTTTCCTTTTGTCAATAATTACTGCAACTTGGTTGCCAATGTTGACCTTCCCCCTCCCCTTTGTAAACAATTACAATGACAAGAATTTTATTCATTTGAGAGAATACAGAATAATACATAATACACTTCTTGGAATTTATTTCTGTCGTTATTTTATTTTATAACAATTTGCATAAATTTCTTTGAATTTTCATAGAAATATTATATTATTAAAGAACATAACAAATAGTATAAAATTACATGAAGGAATATAGAAGTAAAGCCAACGTCACATAATTTTGAACCTATAAAGCTCTTATCAAAATCATACAATTTTTTTTTCTTTTTGGCATATCTATATAATAAATATCAAACAATAATAAACTAAGGGATATAAAAAACAAAATAAATCCATGCAAAAGTCAAGAGGGGAAAAAAATAATTTAACAACTCATGTAGGGAATACGTTGTAAGGTCCCTATCCCTACAATTATTAGTTGTTCCTTTAACTTAAAGATATTTTCATATGATTTACCTAGAAATTTATAAACTATATAAATTATAAAATAATTTATAACCTATGCAATGGCCATATGAAGAAAAAAGTACTCTTAGACAATACTCTATTTTGACTTGACTCCTTTTTATTTTATTATTTTATGTAATAAGAATAAAAGATGTATTTATTCATTATGGTCTTAAATATATTCGTATTGCCAGAAAAGTCAATAGGTCAATAGGTCAAGTTTTACTACAATTACTTGAAATGCGCTTCAAAAACATTTTTTTTGATAAGATATGACTTTAACTATTCCCACAACCTGTCAATTAGTTGACTATCAATATATTTTAGATAATGGTCGTATAGTAGATATTCCGAGTTATCGCTGCAAACCCCAAGATAATATTACGATGAAGAATAAATAAAAATCCAGAGTTCTGATTCAAATTTCTCTAGATTCATTGGAAATAAGAGTCCATGTATAAAATAAAGGGTGCTCTAAAAGTGTATTACTAGAATTTAGACTAGTATAAAAGGTTTGATATACATTTATGCATTCCTTCAATAGAAAAATGTATTTAGAAATATGATTGCATTAAAGTAAAGATATAAACACATTGGAATATCATTAAAACCTAGCACACATGAGGAAAAAACTTTGAACCGTGACTGTACTTCTTTCATATCATATTCACGGAGGCGGAGCCAGAATTTTTATTAACTGAATTTAAAAGTGCATACACGAATTAGCTGAAGAAAATTCAACAACTATTACATATTATACATAGAAAATAATTTTAACTATGTATAAATAGTGTAATTTTTCGCTGAAGGAGTTCGGATGAACCCCTGGTATTCTGCCTCCTGGGTATTCAATATCATTTTGAGGCTCAAGTATATTCAGATTCGCACTGAAAAGTTCCTCAGCGAGGCATAAAGCGTCGCCAAACAAATGGGTTTTCATATCAAAAGTTCAAATCCGATATCTATGTCTGAGGATGAAAGGATACTTACGACTCCACTACAACCTGTTATTGGTAATGAGGTGGCAAGTCTTGTTATGTGGTCTAATGGTTCATTGATTGTAGGATGAGAATAGAAAAGGGAAAAAGACAGAAACGGCACTTCAAATTAAACTATTTCTATGAAAATGATCATGGAATTTAAATTCCACTTTCTAGTCATTTCAATTTACTGGCTTGTTCTATATCGTTCCTACACACCTTCTATATAGTTTCTATACAAATCTTATACATATAAATATTCTATACGAAAATGATACATTTTGGATACACAATTTATATAATAACTGTACATTTTCTTACACGTTTTATACAAAAATTATATAATTTTCATACACTTTCTATGTATTTTTTATATATATTTTATACATATACATATTTGATAGAACTGTCAAATTTCTATAGATATATCTTATATAGATACATATTTTATTTAATAATTATATCATTTTTATATAATTTAATTATTATTTCTAAACAATAAAGAAAAAGCAGAATATTTGATTAGTTAAAAAAATTATGGCAAAAAAAAATTGAAATATTTTAAAAATGGCCGAATTGTTCAAGTTGAATACTGTATCATTATTATATATAGACTGTATCAGTATTGTATGTTGACTACGTAGGCCAAAATGATACAAATTAGGAATAATTATAAAGCGAAAATAATATATCCAATTGGTCACTTTTTGAAAAGTTTTCAAACTTGAGCTATTTATTTTAAAAAATATTATAGAGTGTCCTTTTCCTAATAGAAAAAGAGAATTTACTTTTGGGCTGAGATCCAAAAATCTTGTGGGCTTATCTAATTTTTCAAGGGAATATATGGGTAAATGTACTTTTTGAGTCATCCACATGGAAACTTATATAAAGCCCATCATGTACATCATATGAGAATAAGACATTAAGGACACGTTTGATAGGATGTATTATTTAAAATAGTTCATGTATTAAAATCTAATTCAACCTAATACATCAATTTAATCCCTTCTTATCCATGGATAACTAATACACCATATGGTGTATTATCTTATGCCTAGGAAATCATGGGATTACTTATCCAAGGCACGATAATACATGGATAAGAGAATTAAATGACTTAACTGCCCTTTAATTATTTTTATTAAATTTTTTCTTTTAGTTCCATTTTAAATCTAATCACTAAAAATTTGATTGTTATGTTACATTAATTTGTAATCTCTTTTTTCTTTGCGTATGCTGATCAAGTGCTTAAATATCATTTTTTTTTCCTTATATTGGTTGATAGCGTTGAATGAGAACTACATTTATGCTATTCTATAATTGTTTAATTTACAAATGGATTTTTATATAGAAAAGATTATTGTCAAACAAATATATAATTTGAAAATCTAAAACTATATTATCAACGATCCGTGATGTTCTTATATAATGTGCTTTTGCATTTTTAAAAATTATTTCTGTATAATATGACAATTATTTGTTGTTTTGAATTTTTCTTGATCAAATAGACTCAATTTTTTTTGAAAAAAAATAAATGTTCAACTAAGCAAAGTAAAAATTATTATTCATATTTTAACTTTTCTATAAGATCATGCAAAGGGTGAGTAATTTGACTAGTTAAATGAAGTAGAAAATCTCCAAAAAAAAAAATGAGGATATAGTTGTAAAAAAAAAAAAATTTAGAGTTTTAAATCCAAACACAATACATCATATATCAATGTTTTAATATAATACACCAAACACTTGATAATAATTCCTGTATTACTAATCCCTGCATTACTAATTCCTGCATTATCAATTCCTGTATTGTTAATCCATGAATAACATCTCTTTGTAGCAAACACCCCTAATTATGGTCCCAAAAAGGACCACATTTTCTAGGAATTTCCTAACATGGACCCATTTTGTCTGGGCTCATTT
>NC_061121.1:2038211-2108793 GCF_002878395.1 Capsicum annuum
TTTTCTAGGAATTTCCTAACATGGACCCATTTTGTCTGGGCTCATTTTCAGCATGGGTAACTAGGCCTATTAATTTACCAAGAGTTTCCGCGAGCACTCTATGATAAGCACTTTGTGATAACGTGCGCACTGTGTAATATTCTCTATTTCATAATAAGTGAATTGTTAGAATAATTTGAGTGTTTCAAAATAAGCAAATGGTTCACAAATGTGCATTGGGAGTGATGTATCATGTGTCTTTACTTTTTGAAGAGGATAAAAATGAAAAAACATGATAAATTTATATCTTTATTTTTTTTCTTAACATGTGTACAAAAATACAACAATTAACTTATTGTGGAACGGAGGGAGTAGCTCGCAAGCTATATAAAAGATACAAGTTGCACTAGCAACTGTCATGTGATGAGCTCATGACTGAGCGGTAGGCGAAGACATGGAATATCCATACAACCCTTCAACAGCGTCCTTGCGGGCAACGTAACGTAAGTCAATGGTGGAGCCAGAATTTTCGTTGAGGGAGTTCAGAAGTATATATATGAATTAGTCGAAGGAAGTTCAACATATACTATATATGCAGAAAAAATATTTTTAATCATGTAAAAATAATAGTATAATTTTTCGTCGAAAAAGGATCAAATGACCCTAGAGCAAAGGTGACTCCGTCACTGACATAAGTTGTTGGATTTTTTTTATATATAAAAAATATATTGAAGTAAAAGTTCAAAGATCTATGATGTGAACTTATCAATTGCACTTTTCAGGGCTCCTTGGTCCTTAGATTTATATTAATAAGATATTACTGTGAGTTGTACTTGTTCTTACATTCTATAGATATTTTTGAAAAAAAAAATAGTAATAATATTGAAGCTATAAGTATCATAAACTACAAAAATATCAAATACCATTTGTCATTTTAAAATACATTTTTCTGATATATTCCTCCATTTCGATTAAAAACTATTTCGAAAAAACTAATAAATGTTTTTCACTACCATTTTAAGTATTTTAACACTTTCTTAATTATGAAAAGTTGTAATTTATGTTACTTTATTTGTATTTTCTTTTTTAAATCTTGTTTATTACTCAGAGGAGGAGAGAGAATGCTATGCTATTATTGGATTTGAACTCTCCACCTTAATTTGTGGCGATTATCACTGTGGAAGCATTAGTAATTCGTATAGCGTTGGAAAACTTCAAGAAAATGGATGGAAATAGTTTGTGGCGGTGTCAGAATTTTTATTAAGAATTCAAAAATAAAGATACGAATTAGTCGAAGAAGATTCAACATCTACTATATAGACATACTCTCTTCGTCCCATTTTACTTATCCCAATTTGATATTACACATTGATTAAGAAAAACAATTAATAACATGACTACTTTATCATAGTACCATGAAGTTTACATTTTAATTTGGAGAAAAAACAATTAAAACTAAGGATAAAAAAGGAAAAAAAAAAGTTGTTTTGTCTTAATTAATGAAAAATAAAAGTAAAATGAGAAATCAAAGATATTTTAATGAAAAATAAAAGTAAAATGAGAAATCAAAGATATCTTTTTGAAAATGAAAAAATATATTTTAGTCATGTAAAATAATATAATTTTTCGTAAAAGGGGTTCATATGAACTCATGAAACAAAGATGGCTCCGCAACTGAAAATAGGTGTAAATTTTGTCAGCAAAACATGTGGTGAATATAATTCTGAAAAAGATTATACTTTTATGAAAAATAGAGACTACTTTTGTTGTTTTTATCCGGAGCTAATTATGTATTTCTGACAAACCCAAAATTGAAAAAAAATATATTGAAAGCTAATTATGTATCTTTCCAAAGGAAAAAATGAATCTTTATTAGATGTATCGGAAGCTAATTATGTATCATGATAGACCCAGAATCAAAATTTTGATAATTATGCAAAATATTAGAATTTTCTGTAATTAAGCTTCACCTCATCGGAATTTATGTTAGTTTTTCCTTAATATAATAAAGTATTTCGTTGTAAAAAAAGTCATGGTTTTGGAGGATTTTCTTTTAAAATTTCATTCCATTGAATGAGTCTTTAATCTTATCCCATTATCCATTTAATTTGTAATCTTATTAATTTGTCCACTTTCTTTTTCTACTTTGATCATAGGCATGGGATGTTGCCGAATCCATTTTTTCACTTTGATTAGCAATTAATGAACGTAAACATTATAGAAAAAGTGCATGTGAAAATACAATACTACAAGTTAGAAACAATAAAGTTGTCATTATCTAAACCGTGACACTTTGACATGCTTGTTTATGATATATTTATTTCCTTTAGTTTTATGTTTGGTGTTTGATATTATATTAGTATTTGACTAAATTTGAATCTGAGAATTTAAGATTAATTTGTAGTGATGATGATATCAGGAAGATTTTTTTCATTCCTAAACGCTAGAACTCGAAACTTATCATTAAGAGTAGAGGTATTTCAACTATCACCACAATTTTCGATAATACGTGTGAGAGGATTTTAATTTGGAAAAATAACATAAACATACATCTTAACTTATCATATTTACACAAAATTTCACCCTTAAAAAGTAATTATAAAAACCTCAATTGATCATGTATCTTGATGTATCGGGGAGCTAATATGTATTTCGACAGATCTAAAATCGAAAAAAATATATCGAAAGCTAATTAAGTATCCTTACAAGGAAAAAATATATCTTCGGTGGATGTATTATATATCTCGACAGACCTAAACTCAGAAAAAATGTATCGGAAGTTGATTGTGTATCTTCATAAAGAAAAAAAATTAACTTCATTGAATGTATTGGGAGTTAATTATATATCTTGACAGACCCTAAATCAAAATTTTTAATAATTATGTAAGATATTAGAATTTTCTATAATTAAGCTCTAAATTGTGGAGATTTATGTTGTTTGCCGTTTTAATTTCTTTTTCAAGTAGTTATACTTAAACGATTTACAAGTATGAATATCCAAATCAGAATTATCCACTTCCATGTTACTTTTTTTTTTCTTTTCAAAACATTATTTTATCTTTTTATTCCGTGATAAATTGAAGAAGACACAACAGATGAATGTGCACTTGACATTATGGAAATCATTTTCTTCAACAAAATGTCATTTCTTGTGTGACTTATGGTTTCATGTTTGTTTTTCTGAATATTATTTTATTTTTTAATTCCGTATTTGTTTAAAAAATAGATGTTATGAGAACAAGATCGTCTAAGACTATATAAAGGGTTTAAATTCTCTCATGACTTCATTCCATCGATGTAGAAAACACAAGATAAAATATGTGTTTGACATGTCGAAATATATATTTCATGTAACTATTTAACGAAAAAAAAGTCATTTTTCTGATGTAATTGATCGGTTCATATTTATATTTTCCCAACACTATTTAATTTTATTGTTTAATTCCGTATTAATTCATGGAAGAAGATACACCAAATAACTGCGTATTTTGGCATGACGAAAGTCATTTTCTTGAAATTAGTTGTCATAAAAAAAGTCATTTCCTAGTATGACTAATTACTTTTTTGTTTGATTTTCCTAGCTAGCATTATTTTATCTTTTAATACGTATGAAATTGAAGAAAATAACAACATATAATTAAATATGCATTTGACATACATGATGAAAATCATTTTCTATCGTAACAATATCTGTTTCATGATTGTTTTTCCAAGCATGATTATCCAATAATGCCATAAAAAGAAATTAATGATACATAGACAAATATAGAAGAAGACATAATAGATAATAGTCAATTCACCACCATATTTTATCTTGTCATATATGTTAACCTAAATTATACGTTATTTCATATTTATTCTTTCATTTATATTGTTTGTCGTATTTCAATTTTATCCATATCATATCTTGGTTATATCTTTATGGAATCAAATTTTAATTTGTGAACTGTGACGCATTTTTGTAGAGTTGATTTCTCACATATATTAATGGGAATTATCTCAGAAATATATTTTCTTTAAGTAAAGAAAATCAAAAAGAAATTAGGGTTCAGTAGAATCAGTAGCTTTAGCTCAAAATATATATTTTTGCAGAAATAAATCATGTCATCCATAAACTAGAAGTATAATTCTACCTCTGGATATATTAATAGTAGTTGAATAAAATGCTTCTATACTTGAACCATTATCGATTCATTTTTTTTTTGTTTCTCATTTGGTGTTGATTTCTCACATATCACTCAATTAATGGTTATCATCTTAGAAATATATTTTCTTTAGTTAATGAAAATCAAAATCAAGAAGAAATTAGGATTCAGTAGAATCAGTAGCTTTGGCTCAAAATATGTATTTCTGCGAAAATAAATCATATCATCCATAAACTAAAAAATATAATCGTACCTCTGGTATATTAATAGTAGTTGAATAAAATGCTTCTATACTTGAACCACCATGATTTTTTTTTTTGATTTCTCATTCGGTATTCGGTATTTGCATTGGAGTCTGAGGTAGGGCTCCATTCGGAGGGTAGCGTTTCCTACCAAAGATTTTTTCATATCCAGGGCTCGAACCCGAGACCTCTGATTACGAGAGGGGCAGACTCATCCACTGCACCACATTCTTTGATGGTCATTATCGAAATTATTACGTAAAATACAAGATAAAATTACGTATAATAAACCCTTGTGATTCGATTTTTCTCCAAATCTCATACATATATACAGGGGTGGAGCTATACTTAGGATAGGGGTTCATCTGAACCCCCTTCGACAAAAAATTATACTTTTAACATATATATATAATAGATATCGAATTCTCTTTGATTAGTTAGAATGATCACTTGTGAACCCGTTAGTGAAAAATCCTGACATATATAGTGGACCGAACCATCCTTTTTTAACAGTAATATTTCTTGGTTCAATATAACCACATCATATTAGATTTACTGCATGATGGGTCCCCAAGGAAGATAAGATAAGGTTCATATGAATGTGTGAATGAAATTAAAAGTTCAAAAAGTAAAGATTGACACTTTCCTTAGCCTAGCAAAAATTGGATGACAAACAATAATGGCTACTACTTCTCCATCCATTATTTCTCTCAACTTACTTGTAATCAACTCAAAATCACGTCTTTTACCTCCTAAACAATTATCAAATTCACAAATTTCACTTCCTAATCTACTTATATCACCCAAAATCATCCGAAAAAATCGTAGAATTTACGCTATTTCAAGTAGTAATAATTTCTCCTTAGCAGAAGCGAATCTAAATGAAACAGCCGATCAGCTGGTCGTTACATCCACGGGTGATGACGGAGTTTCTACTGTTATTTCATCGCTCTTATTCATCGCTTTCATCGGATTATCCATTCTTACGATAGGAGTAATATACATTGCCATTACGGATTTTTTGCAAAAGAGGGAGAAGGAGCAATTCGAGAAAGAAGAAGCAGGAAAGAAGAAGAAGAGTGGGAGGAAAGGGAAGATTGGTACAAGAGCTAAAGCGGGGCCGAGAGGGTTCGGACAAAAGGTTGAGGAAAATGATCAGGACGATGATTAGGGATGACAATGGAGCGGCTGGGCTAGAAGTTACCATGCATGCATGAACTTTAACTAGATTGGTTAAAGCAAGTTTTCTTTGTTGTGATGAGTAGTTTGTCTTCGTTAGTTTATAATTTGTATCATTTTTACCCATTTAGTCTATTGAGTACTTCTATATTCCGATTTACGTGGCACAAGTTTTTTATAATAGAAATATTTTGAGTTTAAAATTCCTTTTTTACTATTTACGCAAGTATTTAATGTTTGTTTTAGATCAAAAATTTCAAAGTTTTCAATTTTGTAGTAATTTATGTCTGAGATAAAAAATATCATATAAATTGAGATTGGGGAATAATATTTATTGGCAAATTAAAAAAATAATTACTAATATATCGACTATGTTTACTTTCTATTACTACACACAGAACGTAAATAGGCAACCACGAATGATGATTAGGGATGACAATGGGGCCGGAGTCGAAGTTACCATGCATAAACTTTAACTAGCTTCGTTAAAGCTTTTTTTTATTGACGAGTAGTTTGTCTTCCTTTTAACACGAATATTTAATGTTTGTTTTAGATTAAAAATTTCAAAAGACTTCAATTTTGTAGTAAGTTTTACGTCAAGTTAAATAATATCACATAAATTGAGATAGAAAAATAATATTTATTGGCCAAAAAAAAAAAATAGTTATTCAATTACTACACAGAGAGTAAGGGGTAGTTTGGTAGAGTGTATTGACAAAAATAATGCATGTATTAATTAATGTGTATTATGAATACCTTGTTTGGTACAATTTTTAGTTAATGTATAACTAATGCAAGCATTAGTTATACACTTTATTGTGTATTAAGGTGTGTATTACTAATACTACCCATTTTTTATGTATTAGTAATGCAAAGTCTTTAATACATGCATTAACTTATTAAATGACCTTAATACTCCTCAATTTCCCTCTCAAAATATTTCACCATTCTTTTTTCGCAATTTTAATTTGCAATAGTGAATCTTTTCAAAATATTTCACAATTTTTTTTCCACCATTTTAATCTACAACAATGAATAATTGATTTAAATAATTGTAACATATTTTTGCTTTGTTTCGAGGGTCTTTAAAAAAAAAATTTAAAAAAATTGAGACTATTTCTTAATTTTAGGTCTTATATTTTATTTTTATTTCGACTATGTTAATCCGTTGACATAATATTTCATGCACAAAGACAAAAGTCTTGCAATTAATCCGAACCCTCTATATACTAGTTCAACAATACTAATTATATTTGAGATGACAAAGAAATTTTGTTGCAAAAAAGTGTATAAAATCAAAAAGGGTAATTTTATAAACAAATATTTCTTTTATAGAAATTATGTAAGATGTATTATTTCCTATACATCAAACCAAACAATGTATAAGAAATAATACATGCATAACTAATACAAGTATAAGTAATACAAGCATTACTAATGCAAGCATTACTAATACACTATATTTTGCATTCATCTTGTACACTCTGCCAAACAACACTAAGTGTGCAACCTTTGAGTTTGAGTTGATAATATTTCTGTGCATTTTCTATTGTAATTCATAAAAGAGAGTGCACAAAGAGAAAGACTATATGCTACATTTGTTTCAATTTGAACTTTATGAGTTTTGGTTATGATATCTTATTTAATTGATTTTTTTATGTGACTCAATCAAAGTTACAACTGTTGAAACTTGAAACTAGCAATATCATCAAAGTTTAAACCTCAAAAGGCAATTGTGTACTCTTTTCTCGTTTTTCATCCATTATTTGCATCGAAATTTGATTAGTTATTCAAAAATTCACGTCGCATAGAGCCTATTTAGGGGCAAATATTTCGTACCAAGAATCATTTCATGTTTAGAGATTAAAATATTTAGGGGCAAATATTTCGTACCAAAAATCATTTCATGTTTAAAGATTAAAATCAATAGTCTAATTAAAACAGAAACAACCTCATCCGTCTCGATGAATTGACAAGCTATACCCCAAAATAAAAATAATTGTTTTATCACTTTCCCTTTTGGGACCATTTTGTGTTTTGGTGGAGTGGGGGCACGAGGTAAGGGGAGGCAAAAAGTAGAAAGGGACCCCAAATTAAATATGTATAATGTTTGTTCCATATTATTCATTTTTTAAAGAGTCAAACATTTTTCCAAAAAAAAAACTAGTATTACAAATTTACAATATGAAATAGTTAGATAATAGCTCTGGTTCAAAAAGGAATAAACAATTCGAAATAAGAGCATCAAACTTTTAGTAATCTTTGGTTTCTTATAAAATTTGAAATAGTTTTTACCTGGTTGAAATTAAACAAAAAGTACTATAATATACATTATACTTTCTTTTATATTTACAAGTATTTTTAAAACATATAAAAGAATAAATTATTTGACTTGTTAGAAATTGATAGAATCATATAAAGTGGAACAAAATGGTTAATGGGTAGCTCTTTTTAGATATGATTTGTAAATATCAAAATGCACTTACTTAAGGAAACTTATAAAATTCACAAATGTGTAAACAAATTATAAATATCTAGTTACCTTTTCCCAAAAGGTTTATTCCTAGTAAATGTCAACACTTGTACTTCAAATATCATCATCTTGGAGAGCATATAACTCAAAGTATACAACCACTAAATTATTTGATTAGATAAATGTGTAAAATCTCTTCATATTCTTAATCAAAAGTCACAAATTTGAATCATAAAAATGAAACAATTCCAACTTAGAAAGCGTTTTTCTGTTGAATGAGTCTTGCACATAACCAACAAACAGCAAGAACAACAACATATTCAGTGTGTTCCTACATATCGGGGTTAGTGGGCGGGTAAAATCTACGCAGTTCGTACCACTACCTCAGAGTTGAGGTAGTTTCCTATTAACCCTCGCCTCAAGACACAATACAATCTAGAAAAAAATGTACAAAGGTACAAAAGACAATAGGAAGTAACACAACAACATACAGTAACAAAACACTACTATACCACAAAATAATACTACAAGCGATCTACCCAAAACAACATACTCCCCCCGTCTCATTTTATGTGTCGTCATTTTCTTTTTTGTTCGTCCTAAAAGAATGTTACCTTTCCTTATTTGGTAACTATTTAAAGACACAATTTCATTTTTATTCTTATTGGTTCCACCCACTCAATTAAAAATAGTGATAGTACATATTTTAATAAGGACAATATGATAAACATCATCAAGTCTTTTCTTATTTCTTAAACTCCGTGTTCGATCAAATCATGACACATAAAATGAGACGGACGAATATATATCAAGAAGAATCCAAGAACAAGAAATTACAATCATAGCACCACGACTACTAATAAAAACATCTCACTCCTATCTATCAACACATCGCGAATCTAAACTAATCTAACTAGTAAATTTTAAATATTAGATATTTTGAAAAAAGAAATAAAACACTCAAAGCAAGACAATCTAACAAAAGTGTCTCATTCAAATTTATTGAGAATAACGTGGACATTAGGATAGAGAAATTCTCATCCTCAACACAAATGGGACCCATTGAAATCCCTTTGATTGTAACTTCATCCAATCAGAAACAAGTACCAAGGATGAACTTTACCAACTTAGCCAATTAAAATACAGATAAGGCCTTATTATGGACCCCATAAGTATAGTCCTCCTATTCCCTTTAGAAAACTCCCAAAAAAAACTCAAAAAATTTGTCCCCAAAAAAATAATATTACTATAAAATAAGAACTTTATTTTGCTGTAAAAGTGCATTTTGTGGGTTCCTCAAATAATTGCACTTTTTGCTTTGCCTTTTTGAATTGCTCTAGAGCTCTTTTTTCAACTATTATACATAAAGATCTTACTCAATATATCTTCTTCCACCTACTATTCAAAAGTAGAAAATACATTCAATTTGTTGATATTTCTAGTTATAATAATTTCATATTTTTGTAATCTCAAATACTATGGTTTCTGAGAGGAAATTAGCAAGTGCAATGGGGGGGAAAACATTAAGAGCATGTGATAATTGTATTAAAAAAAGGGCACGTTGGTATTGTCCTGCCGATGATGCATTTTTATGTCAAAATTGTGATGCTTCCGTTCATTCGGCGAACCCTTTGGCGCATAGGCACGAAAGGGTTCGCCTAAAAACGTCATCATTGAAAGAACCTTTATCATCATTAGATGATTACTTACCCGATTTGGAAAGTCCAGTATCGGTTTCATCAGTATCAGTGTCAGTGTCAGTTCCATCATGGCATCACGGATTTACTAGGAAGGCACGGACTCCTAGGCATGGGAGAAAGGCTAGTAAATCCGCGGGGGATGGAGATGTTATTCTCATGAAAAATCCTATTCATATCGTCCCTGAGATGTTAAGTGATGAGAATTCGCATGATGAGATCGAAGAGGAGCAACTCTTATATCGAGTGCCCATATTAGATCCCTTCGTGGCTGAGCTCTGCAGCTCGGCCACGAATAATCAAGAGATGGTGGAGAATAGCACAACAGCAGCAGCAGCAGAGATGGATTCAGAATTTAAAGTTGAATCTAAGGAGACAGCGTTGCAGGATGATATCTGTAACGTTGATCTTAATAGATTTCATGGGGTGTTACCATCGGAGATGGAGCTAGCCGAATTCGCAGCTGATGTTGAGAATTTACTAGGGAAAGGACTTGATGATCATGAGTCATTTGACATGGAAGGATTAGGTTTATTGGAAGTTTGTAATGATAATAAAGAGGAAAACTCAATGGAGTGTTCAATGGTTAGTCATGAAAAAGTCAAAATTGAAGATGAAGGTGAAGTCGAATTCGTTACAAAAACAACTTCTGCAACTACTCACTACGATCATCAATTTGATCATAGTACTCATCATGATATTGATATTAATGGAGACACATTTGAGTTCAAATTCGACTACGATTCGCCGATGAATATTAGGAGAGAAGATGAAGTGGTTATGAAGAATATTAGAGAGGATAATAATGTTGCAATTGATGATGAAAATCAGATTAATAAGAAGATTTTATTAAATCTTGATTATGAAGGTGTATTAACAGCATGGGCTGATCAAAGGTCACCTTGGACTAATGGTGAAAGGCCAGAATTGGATACAAATGACTCTTGGCCAGACTGCATGGTAAGTTTTAATTTAATTTTTATTTATTATTATCATATTATAAGTTTGCATTAATGGAATTGATTGGCATATATATATAAAGTATAGTCCTTTATTTGTTGATTGCATAATAATAAGGTCCAATTTCCTAAATTTTGAAAGTGAAAGTCCACATGATTCTTGATTCGTATAAATGAAACTTTAAGAATATATACTATAGTAATAGCTAATGCACTTTATATTAAGGTCTTTAAGTAAATATTGCTTTTTTTTTTTTTGTAGTATATGGGGCATTTGACAAAAGATATTTGAGCAAAAATATCTTAGATATTCTCTTCATTTCAAGTAGGACATTGGGCTTTATAAATTTTGGAACAAAGTATTAAAATAACAAAATGAACTAACACTTATATAGTATATATCTGTTATAAAAGCAAATTTTTTTGCATGCTTTCTTCTTCATTAGTTTTCAACAACAGCAACAAACTTAGCATATTCCCACAAAGTGGGGTCTGAGGAGGGTAAAATGTACGCAGTTCATACCGCTACCTCCGAAGAAGTAGAGAGGTTGTTTCCGACTTCTACATTAGTTTTCATCGAGTGAAAATCTCTTTAACCACTATGAAGGGTAAATATTCATGCATAGGGGAGTACGTGAATAACATTTTAATATCTCCAAAATTTAACTTATATATACTCGCAATACAGTAAAACATCTTCATACTGTGAGTAAAGGCGGAGTTAGGATTTGACGATTATGGGTTCGGAATTCTAGTAATTATGCAAAAGAAACATAGGGTGTGACCAAAGTTACTGAATTTGGCCAAACACGTACAGTATATCCTAGCTCTGCTCTTGATTACGAATGTAGCTTAACTTGTTATTATACTATATGTTAGTACTAATTCCACTATGGATGGTTATTTTTCCGCCGATTTGATTGTGTGAAAATTCTTTAACACTGTCGATATACATAAATTGATAAAATGGCCATTTTTTGCAGGGAAATTACATGGGAATAATGAATGAAAATGCAATAATAGTGGATAGAGGAAGAGAAGCAAGAGTTTCAAGGTATAGAGAAAAAAGAAGAACGAGGTTGTTTTCGAAAAAAATAAGATACGAGGTTAGAAAATTAAATGCTGAAAAGAGGCCAAGAATGAAAGGAAGGTTCGTTAAAAGGGCTAATTTTGCAACAACAACGACAACAACTCCTAATTACCCTATGGTTAAATAATTAATCAATGTTAAGTTTAATTTATTTAATTTTTTTCTTTTTACCACTAGGTTTTACGTAGTACTGTTTTTACTACTAGTTGTAAAATAGTACTTGTAGACTTGGAGAGGTTTTTTTTGTATATATAGTTCATAATAAATAGCTATATGCTATAACAATTTTGTCATTTTGAATTAGGACTTTTTGGATCTATGATGGTTCTCCAAATTGTTCTTTTTATTTTTGACAAAGAAGAAGAAAGAATAAAATCTCTAGAAAATTGTAGTTCCTTTTTTGTTTTCTCATTTTGATAATTCGTATTGAGATTTGGTTAAGTTCAATTTTGCGCATTGCAAGACTTAAAAGGGGACATTCTCTTTGTTAGAAGCAAGAGAATTGTCCATTGGCCATTTTAGCAGAAAATTCACAAATCAATCTCTAATGTTTTGTATAAAGATGAATTTATAGGTTTAATTCTGAATTTACGTGAACTCAGTAACTTTTATCAATATATTACTACATACTACTTTATACTGGTATCTGGATTTTGAACGTAACCCAATTACTTATTAACATATATATTATTAACTTAAGATTATTATAAAAATCTATAAGCTTCAAAATTTCAAGATCAGTCTTTATTTGCATTAAGGAGCTGCTTAGAACATTCTTGAAAATAAATATAAGATTATTTTATTCAACGTTTGATTGATAAAACATAACATTTTACAATAAAATTAGCTATTTCATATAGAACTCTGTGTACCTAATTCAAAGAAATATTTTTATTTATACCATCTCGTGTATCAAACGAACCTTAATGGTACAATTTTAAACCCTACGTGTCACTTTGTTTTTATGATATTTTCAATAATCAATATATATCTAGAATATACAAGAGAATGTTTAGATAACCACAATAACGTGTAATTAACATAAAATGTGTCTTTTAATCTAAAAATTGAATTGAATTTAAGAGATAGATTTAATTTGAAGTTGACAGGCAAAATGATTTAGAGTGGACCAACAAGTATTAAATATATAGCTTGGCATTTTCTTATAGGTCTACGTGGTTAACATGCTTAATGGACCCATTCATTTTTGTGATTGGATATCTTCCTATATAGGGAAAGAAAACAAATTATACGAATCTAAAATTTAAAATTTAAAGTTTATGAATGATTATAATCATCTTAAGCCGATATTATAATAATTGAGTGAGTGTACAATTAAATATGTAAGAAAATTTTGATTTCTTAAGAAAATTTTGATTTCTTCGTAAATACTTTTGATTTCTTCTTTTTTGAATAAGAAAATTTTAAAAGTTTGATTAAAAAGGTTCATACTTGAGTCAATAAATAATTAATTAACTATATACTACTCTATTTTATTTATCGATTAAATTTATTTTAACTCACTCAAATTTAATTCAATCAACCTGTCACACCTTTTTTTCGCTTGAAGGGATCAAGTCGAAAGGTTTTTCAATTAAAGTGACGGTTTTGAATAGGAATTATTTTATTTATAGAGTCGCCACTTGAAATTGAGTTATAGTGTTCCAAGTCACCTTTTTGAATCCCTAATAAAAAGAAAATGACTCTTTTATTTAGTCTGCGAAAACAAAAGACTGGTTAAGGAATTCTATTGACCGAAGGGAAGGTGTTAGGCACCCCTCGAGTCCCGTGGTTCTAGCATGGTCGCTTTTATTGACTCATACTTAACTAAACTATTTTAATAACTTATGTTTATAGGCCTTAATTCACTTACTTTTAATTATATCGAAAAAGTTTATCTATGCCTCTATATTAAATAATTAACGAAAATTTAATTCTAAAAATATTCTCCAAGGTGCATTATTGCATCCTTGAATTTAAATGTCTCGAAAAGATGCTTACGCCGCATTCTTAATTGAAACGAATATTTTAAACGTGCCTAAAAATTAACTATTGTTAAAAGGCATTAATTTATCTATTATACATTCGAGATGCCTAAACTTATATTAGAATTTGGAGAATAACTTCATACTTAACTTGTTTATTTACTTAATCCTTTCAAAATTTCGTTCATCCAAATTTTAAATATACATGAATAAAAATACTTTCGGATTAAACATCAAAATTCATATCATTATCCAACAATTCTAAAACCAAATCAAACCATCTAATTCGAATCAACTCGTTATATACACTGTTCAAAGTTTTTAATTCATATACTAAAAACATTCCAATACTAAATTTTAAAATGAAGCCTAATACTCTTCTATTATGTACAGTTTTTCACCAGCAAATCAAAGCCCAAAGTATGATCAAAATTAAACCTTTTATAACAATTAAAAATTGCCAAAAGAAATAAAATATGAGTTTGACTTTCTTTGCAAATAAAAAGGTTCTGTAAAAATGAAATGGCATGTTAATAAAATTAGATTATACAATGGATGTTCAAGAAGGCTAAAATAAATAAATAATAATAATAATAATAAAATAAAAAAAATGAAATTGTAAAACTAATTTTTGAATCGTCGAGAATTTGAAAGTTCAACATGATGGAGTTTAGATTGAATTTTTGAATGGATTTGGATGGATCATCGACGTTCGTCCTTGTTAGCCATAGTAGTTGCGGCGACAGTGAAGTAGTAGTCATCCCTGGTGTTTTGCCGGCAAACAACGACGGAGAAATGGGAGGAAAAGTGTTGTCGGATTCCATGGTTAAAGATAACTCCGGCGAAACACTTCGCCGGAAAGAATGGAAGAAAACTGTTTGGCTATTTTTTTTTCATTCACTGATTTGTCTCGATTTTCCTTCCTCTGTTCACTATATCTCGCTATTTCTGTGTCAGATTTAACTATACACAATATCAACCCACGCAGTATTTAAATTTTCAGCATATTTATATTCAAATATATATATATATTCGATAACTTAATCGTATAATATGTTGTAACAAGAAGTTCACATTATCAAACAATTATACATATCAAATAATACATGAAATCACTTGATATTTTCATTCATGCTTGTTTACAACAAAGTTTATGAAATAAATAATACATGATTGAATAGAACCTGCAAGAAATTATCACTGAAACTCGAATGGAGTTCAATTCAATTTTCTCGAATGAAATCTTCAAACTCAACTTATTCTCCTTTCTCTCTTTTGCTTATCTGATATTTTTTCTCTCTGCCTTTTTACTGTTTCTGATTTTTTTATCTGATGAATGTTCGTTTTTTTGTTCTGGGGGTGAGAGAATCTATTAATAGAGGGATTCTTTGGGGGGAACGGTTAAGATTATCAGATAAGGGGAAAGATTTGAAATTTAAATTAATTAATTAATTAATATTTTTTTTTATTTTCTTTTAAATAAAAGGTAATAATAATAGATAAAGATAAAAATAAATAAATAAAATAACAACTAATTAAATTTTATATTTAACAAAATATAATAATAATTTATAAATAGATAAATATAAATATAATAAAATAATATTAAAACTACTAATTTATTTATAATAATTTTATTAAAGAATTTTTTATTTTTTTTAATTTTTGTATTATTATTATTATTATTTTCAAAAAGAAAAAAAAATCTCAAAGTTAACTTTATTTAAGTATTTATTTTTTTAACTAAAAATTTATTAAAATAAAAAATAATAATCAAAATAATATATGATTATATATATATATATATATATATATATATATATATTTAATATTGATAGACAAATTAAAATTTAGGAAGAATAAAAAATCACGTGTCTACACAACCCAATTGACATACCTACTTTTTATATGTAGAAATGATATATCATTATGTCAGATCATTTTCAGTTCCAATAATTCTGTTGAAATTGTTTGTTTCTTCCTTACAACAATGTGACAAATGATGAATAATTGATGAGCAACTCAAATGCACACACTTTTTATTTTTATTTTTTACATAAAATTGACTCTTCAATGGTCGTTATAAAAAAATAAAAAGAAGACAATTTGAGACATTTCTTTATGTAAGAAATTTGGGAAAGGATTGAACCATAATGGTTTATTGTACGCAAACTTATCTCACGTTTTTGCAAGACGTTATTTCTACGACTTGAACTCGTGACCTGCAGACAACGTGGCAACAACTTTGCCAGTTACTACAAGGATCTAAAATTGTCTCAATACGCGAAGATCAGAAAAGAATTGAATCACAAAAATTAATTGCACGCAAACGTATCTCACGTTTTTGCAAAAGATTGTTTCTACAATTTGAACTCGTGGCTTCGTGACTGACAATAACTTTACTAGTTACTCCAAAGATCACATGAGCACTCTATTATTATTATTATTATTATTATTATTATTATTATTATTATATTAAAAAGAAAAATACAGTACATCAAGGGGACCGGCATTTTCCTTTTGGATTTTTTTTTTTTTTGGACATATGACTATAAAGTCTCATGGTTAAAGGACTTTAAAAGTGGGGACAAAAGACAACTTTTTGTTTGGATCTTTAGATGGAATATTATTATTATTATTATTATTTAAAAAAAAGCTCAAATATGTCATCAATTATTAAAAATGACTTATTTATATATCTGTTAAAAGTTTGGCTTATATAAAACACTTGTTATATATTTCTTTTCTTAGATATTGTCAATAATTTCTTCACGTTTTGCGTTAGATTTTTTTTTTAACTGAATATAAACTTGTGAGTTACATTTTAAAAAATTAAAGGGTAAAATTCAGAAATAGCATACTTAAGAACCTAATTATTAGTTTTATAGCAATAGTTTTATAATTACATTTTATAGAAATTTATATTTTGTATTTTTTTAAAATATTCCTTTAAGAATACATATACAATAAATTTACTGCCCTTAATTAACTGAAATTAGTTGAGTTATACATGGTATAATTACCAATCAAGTAAATTTATAGATTCCTTCTCCATGTAAAACTCTTAAAAAACGAGACTTCCGTTATATCTTCACAAAACGTTTACAAAAATTTAAATTTCATTTTTTTCCCATTAACAACTGCATCTTTTCTTAGTAATTTGTTCTAAACCAACCCTGTTTTTGAAATTCAAGCATTGCTGTTGCTGAATCAAATTGGACTGATTCTTCTTCGAAATCAACAACAATTGCAAAATGATGCACTAATTTGTTTGAATCAAATTCAATTGTTGATTCTTCCGTTCCATTTGTTTGAATTCAACCGTCAGTTGAAAATTCAACCATTACTACTGTTTAAGGTACATAATCATTATTGTTATTCATTTCGATTTTGTTTAACCATTACTGATGTGCCTATCGAGTTTTTGTTGTCGTCGTTAATTTGTATGTGAAAAAATTGTAAAAGAAATTCGAGTTAGAATCAATGCAGCAGTAAAATTGGAATTCAACTATCTGTTGCAAATTTCAACTTAAAAGTTGTTTCAAGAGTAAAAAATTTAGTATTCGACTATTGTTTTGAGGATCGTTTGTTGTTATTTTAATTGTTTTAACAATTGAACAAATTGTAAACAACTTTCGAATTAAAGTTTATTAAATTATTTTTCGAAATACTAGATAAATGAATGATCGAATTTAGATGTTGAATTTGATGATATTCTATGAACCCATATCAAAGTATAAATTATCTGCTCCATATGTATTTTTGATGTGCTTAATGGTAACATTGCATATGTATTTTTGATATGGTTAATGTTAACACTGTATATGTATTTTTGTTTTGTTGTCGGAATTCTATAGTATAAATGTATATTTGAAAAAATATTTTACTTTAAGCAAATGTTGTGTAAATGTATTTTTTAAATTGAGATGTTGATTGTGTAACTTTGTTTGCACTTAAATCTGAAAAGTGTGTGTTATAACAAGTGACATTTGACAAATATGGATAAAACCTATCAAATTACAAATTAGGTATGCTCCAGATGTATTTTTTGATATGCTTAGTGTTAACACTGCATATGTATTTTTTATATGATTTATGTTAACACTGCATATGTATTTTTGTTTTGCTTGTCGGAATTTGAGAGTATAACTGTATATGTGAAAATATATGTCGTACCTGTTTTACTTCCGTTTGATTCAGTAGTTTCTGTATTTGGTTGAAAACTTTTGTTGTGTTTGTATTTTACTTTAAACAAATATTGTTTACATGTATTTTTTAAATGGAGATGTTGGCTGTGTAACTTTGTCTGCACTTAAAGCTGTAAAGTGTGTGTTAAAATAAGTGACATCTGACAAATATGTATATTTGTTTATTTCTTGGTTAAATCAAGTAGAAATGGCAAGCATACCAGTCCTTGTGAAGCACTCTGGTCGATGGACGTACGAAAAGAAATTCGAAGAATATGTCACTAATGTTATACCGTTGAGCACATCAGCAACATTCGTTGAGCTGCACGATGTTTGGGCATCTCACTTAAGTGTGGATTTAACCAGGAAACGTATTCTAGTGGAATATAAAATCACTGCTAATGTAGGGCAGATAGAAATACATAATGATATGGGTTTAAAGGTGTTTATAATGCGGAAAAAGCTGATACAAAACATGAATTATCTTCCTTTATATATAAGCATTTTGGAGAAAGTTGTAGGGAGCAACTTGAAAAGTTTATCTACATGTGTTACTGAAAGAGGAATCTACTGTGACAACTTGCAAACAGTGATAAATACAACAAATGAAGAAACTTTGGTGGTTTATGAAGATACACAAGCATTACATGTTTTTTAGATGGATACTGTTGAGGTGATTATCTCAGACCCACATCACAAGAATGTTGAGATGACCAGGTTTACTTGACAATTTTTTTTTTAAAGTCAGTCATGAAAGACTATTCAATTAGGGAGAAGTTTCAAACGCACAGTAAAAGGTCAAGTAATAAAACGTACGTACATTCTATATCACTCTGATTTTGGTTAATATTACTTTGAATATGTATTTTGAATGTATTAAATATATTTGATGCAGTTATACATTGTTTTGCAAATCAAGAAACTGCGAGTTCTTAATGCGTGCATCAGGCATGAGAGACATTAAAATATTTAGAATTAGAAGATTTATACCTGAACATACTTGCCCAGTGAAGGACAAGATCTATCCAAGGTGCATGCAACTAGTATGTTGATAGCTGGTATGGTTAAACAGAAATATAAAAACCACAAACAACAATACAGTGCGACGAAAATAAAAAATGACATGAAGGAAGATTTTGGTATGAATTTGACATACACTTTATGTTAGAGGGCTAAGGAAAGAGCGTTACAAGAGTTGAGGGGTAAGCCATCAGCATCTTATGGTAAACTGCCATCATACTTATATGTGTTGAATACTATCTATCTGGAGTCACATATAAGAATGAAGAAGACAGATGATAATGCGTTCTTGTATGTATTTATCGCTCTACATGCATTCATTAAAGGATTCGATCATTGTAGACCAGTCGTAGTTGTTGATGCTAATCATCTGAGAGGAATGTATACTGAGGCATTTGTAACAACATGTACAACGGACGGAGTAGGTTAGTATCATTTAATAATAATTACATTGTATAACTGATTGTATTTTTTTTGTATTTCTGCAAATCACTTAAAAAATACATATATCTACTTCATATATACATATCTGTATATAATTACATATATTTTTAAAGTTTCCTGAATGAAACATGTAAAATTGATTATGTTTGATAGTGAGGTGTATGTAGATTTTATTATATGTAACTGATACCATTTCAGGTAGATAAAAAATACAGTTTAATTTACCTGTATTTATAATAAATACATATTCAGTTCTTATATGTATTTATATCGACCTGCGCAGAATTTTTTTATATATGCAGGTCATATATTTTCTTTGGCATGTGTTGTGCTTGATTCTGAAAATGATGAATTATGTATATAGGTCATATATTTCCTTTGGCATATAGTGTGCTTGATTCTGAAAATGATGCATCCTGGACGTGGTTCTTCGAGAATCTAAAGAAAGCGTACGGAGAAAGACAAAACATGTGTGTTGTGTTTGATAGAAATCCAAGCATCATAAAGGTTGTTGGTGATGTGTACAAAGATGTTCCACATTATGCATGTATGTGGAATCTATGGAGAAATGTGAAAAAACTTTACAGAAAGTCACACGATGCATTGTCGGAGATCTTTTATACAATGGACAAATCATATTCAAAGTCAGAATTCCACATGTTAATGGAAAAAGTTGAGGCGGTTGATATTAGGGTGAGGAAATATTTGGAATTGGCGAGTTACGAAAAGTGGGTTAGGTCGTATGCAACAGTTCACCGAGGATGGAATTTGACTTCAAATATTACGGAGTCAATAAATTGAGTGCTTGTATCAGCTAGAGAACTGCCAATTTATGACTTTCTTGAGGAAGTTCGATTACTGTTTGCAAAATGGAATTGTGCAAATAGGCAGGTGACTTTATATACCTTCACAACACTCATTGAAAAGTTTAATGACATACTCAGTGAGAACGAGGCTTTGTGTACCCGTATGACGGTATGACCTTTTAGATTTGTGGAAATTATGATTATGAAAATACTTTTCATTCAGTTATAAATTAATGAAAAGATATACAACATAAAAAATATGAACATTTAAAAACATAATATGTATTTTATTGTATTGAAAATTATTAACAACTGCATATGTATTTGGCTGCTCTGTAAAAATATACTCTGGATATGTATTTTTATTGCATATGTATTTTTTTGCAAAATGCTGATGTGGTTACAACATATCATGGAATATGGAATTCATCTTTTTGAATCAGTACATTTAATTTTTTATTTTTATGTCAGGTTGTACCAGCTACAGAATATGTGTATACGGTACACGACAAACAAAAGCACCTCATTATTTGCATCCAGGAAAAAAAATGCTCATGTAATATTTTTCAAATAGATGAGATACCATGTGCACATGCTTGTGCGGTGTTGGAGAAAAAGAATTTTGAGAAGGGATCATACTGTTCTGATTTGTTTAATCCAAAAACTGTTTGGAAGACATATGATGTTCCAATCTACCCGTTACCACACAACGATGACTGGATAATTTCAGAGAGCATACTTGATGAAATAGTACTGCCTCCAAAATTCAAAAGAGCTCCAGGAAGACCTGCAAAGAAGGATCGTGAAAAATCACGCTGGAATATATTTGAAAAGAAGAATATCAACTCATGCGGTGGTTGTGGGGCTAAAGGTCACAACAAGCGTTCTTGTAGGAAATATCGCAAATGATACATTTCTTCTTCTGTATTATTTCTTAAAACTTTTATTTTCATTTTTTATAACGATGAAGTAATTCAGTTTAGTTAATACATTTATGAATCATTTGACAATTGAAGACAGTAATGTTTGAATACTGGAGCTATATATGTTTCAAAATTTGAACATTACACATATATTTTCAAGCAACAGTTCATATGTATTTTTGACATGGTAAATATATTTTAGGTTAAAGGTGGTAACTTTGATTAATCAAAAAAGCATATGATTCCTAATTGTTCAAAGGTTTAAATATATGTGACATATTCTGCAAATATATGTTTGAATTGCATAATGTTATTACTGCATATATATTTATATTGTAAAAATACATTTGATGTATAATCCATATGTATTTTTAAGAAAAATATCATCACTGCATATGTATTTTGTAACTAAAATCAAATCTATAACTTGCATAAAAAAGTCAAATTTATCTTTAATTCAAATTCTCTTGTATAATGATTTAAAATGAACACATATCAAAATTACATATTAGGTTTGATCAATATGTATTTTTCAACAGCTTTATCTTTACACGGCATATATATATTTTTGGAAAATATTTTTAATGTATAATCCATTTGTATTTTGTAGCAAAATATCAACACTGCATATATATTTTGTAAATAACTGCATTAAAATCTCAAATTTCACTTTAATTTAAATCCTAATTTATAATTATAGGTAATGAAAACATACTAAAATACATATTAGGTATGTTGCAGTTGTATTTTTGTAATATTTGATTCTAACATTTCACATGTATTTTTATGCTGAAAAATAATTGATTTATACTATATATGTATTTTTAAGCATAATATGAAAACTACATATGTATGTTTTAACTACATCTCACAGTAAAAGGTAGAACTTCATAAATCTCACTGTACATGTTATATTAAACAATATAGAAAGGTGGTGAAAAATTTTAAAGAACAATAACATACTAAAATACATATTAGGAATGGTCCATATGTATTTTTGCAATATTTAATTTTAACACTGCATATGTATTGTTAGACTAAATACAATTGATTTATACGACATATGTATTTTTAAACATAATATAAAAACTACAAATCTCATAGTAAAAGGTAGAACTCCATGAAATACACAAATAAAACTTTAATTCAAATCAAAATTAGACCCACATCTATACTGAATCAATTTCATTCAGTTTGAAAATAATTACTATTATCACCTACAAATAGAACAATTCAAAACATAAAAATTAGTCTGTACAATCAAAACCTACATCCATAAACTAGTTTCTAAACTACAAAAAGTCAAAAATCCATCAATCATCATACATTCAAAACTTCAGTGACACTAGTTTTTCTACTTTGCCTTGCAGGCCTCAAGGGTGCTTCGACATCACTAATGGCATTTACTTCTTGTTTTCAGATCCCATAGTCCCACAAAAGTGCAGCATATCTTGTATGGAGTGCGTTGGGGTCGAACTCAGTAGCAATAACTTTGAGACCATAAGAAAGGCACTCTGCATACTGTCACACCCCTGTTTTTCACCGCATCCGACCCCGCTAGGGAGTTGGTTTTGGAGAAAACGGTTTTTCCGATTAAAGCGACGTTTTGAAAAGGGATTACTTTACTTACAGAGTCGCCACTTGGAATTGAGTTTGGGTGTTCCAAGTCACCTTATTGAATCCCTATTCAAAAGGAAATGACTCTTCAATTTTTATTTTTTCGTCTGCGAACTAGAAATCCGGATAAGGAATTCTGTTGACCGAGGGGAAGGTGTTAGGCACCCCTCGAGTCCCGTGGTTCTAGCACGGTTGCTTTAATGACTTACGTCTGGCTTAAATTAATTTTTTTTTTAGGATTTATAATATTTGTTAACCTAAAAGTTGTTTGCCTCCCGCTTTTAATTTATTTTGAAATTATTTATTATATTGATGTGTGACTTACCGATAGTAGTACTTTTCGGCCTCACCACAAATTTTGGCACGTTTCTCGCGCCTTTACGACATTTATAAGTCGTCCCTATTTTCCTAATCTAAATAAGCACCTAACGGGTTTAAAACCTCCCCAACCCAATTCAATTGGCTTCAAATGGTAAATTAATTTAATTATTACGAGTGATCGGTAGCAGAGCTTTCCAACTTCATCGTCAATTTTCGCTTGTATATTAAAACTTAATTTATTTGGGATTAGGAACCTAACTTGTTCTTTTATAAGTCCGCTTCCTTGCAAATGAGTTCTCTCTCTCTCTTTTTTTTCAATAGCAACGAGTCTTGAATAAATTCGGAACTCATCTTGTACTTTTCACGTTAACTAATGATTGGGCCTTAAGCATATTTAGAGAAGAATGTAAAAGTAAAGATAATTAGAAACTCGTGATGTCTCTGTCATAATGAACTATGCATTCAATGAATCAGGTCGTACCCAAAGAAAGTAAAGTGAGAACAAGCATTTGAACCATATTTAAACAATTCCATATAAAATCATGATCAATACTAGTAACATTAAAAATTAAATAGTGACATAGTTAATGGAATCCTTTGCAGATGTCTATTTAATAATGGCAAATTGAATTAGACAAGCTAAAATGGAAAGGGGATTTTCATGCCAAAAACTTCAAAGGCTAATAAAATTCTAACTTAAAATAGTAAGGTTAACACACTGTAAGAAAAGATCTTAGTAACTGAAATTTTAAATAAACTCATAGACAAACATGATTAAAAGAACTTTACACCAAAAACATAATTTGAATTAGACAGTAACTTAGATTGAAGTGCAAGAAAGCGCATATTATGATACCAACTTTAATTTAAATTTAACTATACAAAAATATAAAAATACTCCCGAATCATATTATAGCATCGAAGATTCATAACTCGTTAACACATGTGAAATTTGAGCAACTTAGTAATGCTAGAATCAAGTCTCGTATAATCTCAATGTACGTTATCTCTTGTGAAAATAATTAACAACAAAACAACGGAGAGCGACATAAAATCATGAATCAAACCCCAAACTTTAACTTGTTGTCTACTCGTTATGTCGCTAAACTAAATAGTTGTTTCGAGCAATTTTTACCCGAAATAATCAATTAATTAATAATATAATCAAACTTTATATTAACAGAAAATGAAACATCGAGATGTAATGCGAATCATGTAAACTTTTATTATGATCCCAAATTTCCTACAATACTCGTAGGTAAGAGAATTTGATTATTTAATTCATTCAAATAACTTAGAAATTACAAACAAAATATAAGTAAAGAATGGACCTTTACGTTGGAGACCTCGATGACAAACAAAACAACCGAATGGAAACCTCGAGTAGACCAAAACTCAACTCACAACTCTTTTTCCTCTCTTTTTTTCTAATCTTTTTCTTTCTTCTATTTTTTTTTTTTTTGCTAATTCTTGCTTTTTGTTTTGTTTTCCGTGTGTGTGTGTTTTTGTTTTTAAGTGCATGTGTGCATGTCCCTTCAGATAGTGTATGTGTGCATGTGTTTATATAGTGTATGTGTTTGTGTCGTGTGTGTGGGAAAGTGGGGGAGGTTAATTAGGAGTGGGAATTGTGGGTGGTTTGGGTAGTTTAGGTTTCTTTATATTTTTTTTATTTATTATTATTATTATTATTATTAATAAGATAAAAATAATTGAAAACTAATAAAATATAACATAAGCTAATAACTAGTCTTGGGAATATGATTAAGAAAAATTAATATCACACCATTCTTTATTAAAAATTGAAAGAAGAAACAAATATAATTTAGAAAAAAAAAATTTCTTTTTTTTTCTAAAAATAAATAAATAAACAAATAAAAACTAAAAATGAAACTTATTTAAAATGTGACTCTATTTTTGTAGTCTTTTTTCAAAATTTTTAAAAATAAATTTAGTAAAAAATAAGTTAAATTTAGAATATCTAATTTGGACCCTAAAACGAAATTGAACACTAAATGTCAAAAACACTTAGGTTTGGTAAAAAAATTAGGTGTTTACACATACGTAACCATAAAGACACCACAATCCCCACAAAAAAAAAACAAATTTGATTAAATAGTGAAATATATTTTGTACAAACATACAATTTTGATACATGTAAATTCAAAACTTACAAGCTTCCACTCGATTGTTGAGGCAAATCATCTTCAAATAAAACATCAAATATATCTGAGGATTCTTTGTCTTTGTATCTTGGATGATTTTGAAGATCAATTCCTTTTTTAACATAGAAATCACAAGCTTGGAGACACAATGGGATAATCTTTGCTATTTTCTCGATCTCACCAAGAACAACCGCATAATGACCACTGGATTCATATGAATCAAACAAGAATATACAACTCTCTGAAAATGATAAAACCGCGAGAACCCAGTGATGTTTTTCCTTTATATTGACCGAAATAAAAATGTCTTCCACTGTATGCCATGGCACTGCAGCATGCATACGGAACCCATTGATGTATTCAATAAGATGATGCTCCTGTCCTCCAGCATTAAGGTTTTGATAATCCATAGAATATACATCCATCAAAGATCTAATTATGTTCATAAAGTAGCAGTCAACTGTACTGTATTTGTACGATTTGTTTGGCTTATTTTTGTACGAACTGCATTAGTGAAAACTACAAAATTTAGAACATTCAAAAAATTATATTCTAAATATTAAAGTGTATGTAAGTAACAAATACATATGCATTATTTTATATTAATGTAGAAGATTTGTGTATCTATAACTGCATTCTTAAAGATTAGTTACATGCAGACAATGTTATCTAATAGTATATGCAACAGTATGTGATGTAGTATTCTATATCATATTTTGAATACTTAAAATACATATAAGTTAAACCATATGTATTTCAATGTAACCCAATATGTATTTTTAAGTAGTGTTACAGAAGAAATGGAAAAAAATTCAAAATAATATACTAACCGAGTTTGTCCATGTTTGATTTGCAAATCCCATTGTATAGAATCAATTTTTGTCTTCAACAGTCTCAACACCAAAATGCATCTTTGAAATTTCTGACTTTCCCCTCTTGTAATGTTCCACTTTTTCTTTCCTAGGTATTTTAAGGAGATGGTAAACCATGAAAACATAATTGATACAAAAAAAATAATTTGAAGCAATTCAAAAGAACTACCTCTTGACAGTAACTTTTAATAGGTCGGCAGAAATTCAGTCCATGAAGTTCTTGAAAATCTTTGTATCTATTATCCCATCAATCGGGTGATATAAAAATGAATGTTTCTGGGGGAATATGTGTATTATCCCTGCTAAGCTCCCTATATAATTATAGAATAAAATAGTTAATTAATACAAACGTATTTGTAAGACAATTTACATTAAAAATTATATATATCTTATTGTACTTACCAGCTGCTGAACCAAATTTTTCGGTGTATGGTGATTCCTTGAATTTTGATGGTCGCCTAATCCTTAACTTTGATCTAGGAATTTTAAATTCACGATTAGTGGATGAATGAATCATGATGTTTTTTTGATCGTAGACATTCAAGCTAGGTAGAAACTCATTTGGGATTGTGTTTTGTGAATCAGGCCACAATTGTTCATCCCTCTGTTCATCATTAGTTACTTCTTATGTAATAGGAGGTGTCCTAACTTTCTCCTCTATAGCAAGTTCGCCCTCTGAATTCACCAGTGACTTTGAATTCAAATCAGTGATCCCTCTGTTCATCTAACAAACAAATTGAAAAAAGAATATTACTTTTTTTCTATCAAATTGAACTTAAATAAACTCGAAATATATTATAGTAAGATACATACTTGAGCATGATTTTAAATAACAGTCTCAGAAGTTTTTGAATTCAAAATTTCATGATGAAATTCTTCTTGATGGTTTGCTGATGGATGTATAATGATGCTTTGTCTTCGATAGGCATTTAGGCTCGGTAACATCTTATCAGGGATTGTGAATTGCGAATCAGATAAAATTGTTTCATCAATTTTCTCATCGCTGGTCTGCAAAAAAATGAAAGAAAAAATTTAATTGTCCTTTGGATTATGACATCACATGAAGAAAAAGTTAATATCACTATACATACTCGACAATCATGTTGAACAACCTTCTCAGAATGTAAGTAATCCAAATTTATACTTCGGAGAAGCTCATCAAGGATTAATTGTTGAGAATCAATTTCAACATTTATTTTTTCGGAATGCAAATCAGTGCACTCCTTGAAAACAAGTAAAAAAAAATCAAAACATCAAACAAATATGTACTTGTATCTCTTTATATATGTGAATTCAAATGAATATATATATATATATATATATATATGAAACTTAATTATTTACCTTTGTACCAAGCAAATTTACCTCCAATTCATGATCAACCTCCGAACTTAATCGTTGTGGTGATCTTTCGGTACCAGCATAATCCATATTCTGAAGGTCAGGATCTTTATCTGCATGTTATTGCTACAAATACATATACAAACTTAAATAACCTATTAATACTTGAGTCAAACATAATATGTTTCTTTTATGAAAATGAATATATATATATATATATATATATATATATATATATTTTAATAAAAATCAACATCAAAAATACATATAAAAGAACATAACAAAAAATCACTCAGTGTTAAAATACATATGTAGTGTTAAGAAATACATATGAATAAAATTAAAAATACATATGTTGTGTATAGAACACATTAAAAATACATATTGATATATAACATCAAACTCAAAAATACATATTATGAACAAAACCAAAAACACACTGTGTTGCATATTATAAGGTTTTTAATCAACCAAATAATATATATTGTTATGTGAGCATCCTCAAAAATATATATATACACTACATGTGATGTAAAAAATAATTGTATTTAATGAACAATGCATATGTATTTAATAAGTCAACAGCACATAAAAAAATAAAACTTGCATATCGTACTAAAGTCAATCTTCAATTCTATTCCAAATTTGAAAGTTCTATTAACCTCAAATGTATTTTGAATATAAACTTTAAATGTACACGTAAATATGTATTTGGAACTTTAATATTTACCTTTGTACCATCAAAAATATTATCCGAAGATTGAACAACATCAGGACTGAAATGTTGTTCAGATTGCTCTAATCCAATTAGGCCTATTACTCACAGTGTTCTGTGACCTGGACACAGTAGGCCTGTTCCCTTGCTCTTGCCTTCCTCTAGGTGCGGGAGCACTAGATGACGATGGCACTATCATAGACGAACATCTCTTAGATAAAGGTTTCATCAGGCCCAGGTTTCCCTATGGGGCACTCCAGTCTTGTTCATGTGTAAGAAAGAAGGTTCTTTGAGAATGTGCATCGATTACTATTAGTTGAATAAAGTCACAATCAAGAATAAGTATTCAAACCCCAGAATTGTTGACAGCTTTTCATTAGTTTATTTTGGTAAGGTCAAACGTATCTTTGATACTGTATTAATTCAAAATTATTGCATTAAAGGAAATAGTCTCCCTCATCAACATTTGATTTTATCAGCTTCTATATCTACAACCTGCTCCTGAAAAAATTGTGTCCAGTTACATAACGAGTTATTTTACAAATATGTTGTATTTGTATAAGGTAGTCCAATAAGTATACATATTCAAATCAACTAAGATTTTCAAAGAAAAAATTTACCTTGCTTTGAGCAAATGCTTTCTTTATCTTTTTGAATTTTTTTCTCATTAGCCCACGAATTCCTTTAAACTCATGACAAACCTGTTTTGATACAAAATTAATAAATAATTTTTTTCCATGTAAAATAAATATTTGCCAAAAAAACATACCTCATCGTGGAATGCATCAAAATCTTTCTTAGAAATAAAGACTTCTCTCTCAACATGACTCTCAGGCTTTGACACGGCTACTTCCTCTACATGACTATCTGGCTTTGACTGTACCTGAGGAAAAATAACCCGAGCTGTTTGATTTCCTTTCTTCATTTTTGAAGAAGATGCCTGTCTGTTGAAATTGACTTGAAAACTGGTGTCTTCATTCCATCAGCCTTTGCATTACGAGGAGTTGGTGTCCTCGTGTGGGTATGCTCGTCAAAACTATTTACTTGCTTTTTCCTTAAAGGTTTCTTCGCTACTGATGTTGATGAATCAATCTTCTGTTTCTTCTTTGAATGTTCGTTGATCTTTCTTGGTGGTGGATCCTGAAAGTCATCATCAGAATCAACAGAACGTTCATGTTGTATTGCATCCTTCTGTGGTCCTTGCAATTTTGTCAGTTCCTTTTTCGTTGGCTCTATGTTCTTAAAGACAACCTAGAATAATAGGTATATAATATATGTTAAAGAATCAGTTAAACAATTATAAATGAAAATGTATATGTGTATACTGTAAAATACATATTAATACATATGTATTTAGTAACAAAAAACCTTGCCATTGTCATTGAACATAGCATTCATCAAAAGCTCAAAGCGTGGATGAGGTGCAATCGTCTTCCGATTTAATAATCGGGGAATCCAATTATCAACCTTCGATGCAATCTATGGTGGGACATTTGAACAACACTCGTAAAGTCACACTTGAATAGGTAGTGGCATTCCCTAAATCAAATAAAATTGACCACCAGCTTTCAACCGGTTGTTCAAACTTCTAGCCAGATCTTCAAAAGATAAAAAAAAAACCCATGGGGTATAACCACTATCGACCAAATCGAAATGAAGACGGGGTATAACCACAGTTTCAACATTAGATAAGACAAATGAATGCAGGAAATACAGGATTGCAAATTTCTCAGCATCCTCATCATTGTTCTCCTCCATACTTTCTCCGTGAATGCTAGAAATAGTTGTCTTTTCTGTATAATTTCTGCCCCATTGAAATACTTCTCAACCATCCTATTTGGTACACCCTCGTCAAAAATAAAGTCATACCTATTTGACATACAATTCAATCCATTTATGATAGCAAATTCCTTGAGAGTAAAATTAAGAAAGGTGTCATTAGCACAAATCAGAATCCCAGAAGAAGAACTACCCTTCACCTCAAGTGTCATAACGCATCTGCACAACTGCGCTTGCACTACACATTGCTGCTTCTTCATAAAATAACCATAAACATTATTTTGGTAAAAGTTTTTAAACTTTTCCTTGTTTAAAATTGCGCGTATGCTTCCATAAATATCTTTGTCATTGTACGAACACATGTGTGGTGCAAATCTTGAAAGTTTTCTGAGAATGAATATTTCATCCCGCATCACCTATACAAAGAATCATATAACATGCAGCCAAAAAATCAAGCAGCCAATAAAAATAAAAAAACATATAACAGGCATATGTATTTTTATCATATCAAAACTGCAACCAACACTGAAAAATATATATCAAATATACTAAAAATACATATAGCCAATAGACTGTTCTGGTAGTTAAGCTAAAATTAACATGCATATGTGTTTTGATCATATCAAAGCTGCAACCAACACTGAAAGATGCATATCATATGTACTAAAAATACATATATCCAATAGATTGTTCTAGTATTTCAAGTAAAATTAACATGCATATGTATTTTTTATCATATTAAAACTGCGACCAACACTGAAAAATACAAATCATTTGTGCTAAAAAATACATATAGCCAATATACTCTTCATGAGTAGTTAATACAACAATATATTTTCACAATTATACTATCATCTTCACAAATCAGCATTCTACAATCCCTAAATATCATCATAACATAAAATACATATTAGCTACTTCAAAAAAATACATATAACTTACAACTTTAACATCTTTACTTGGAGCAAAATACATTTTACTCAGAAAATACATTTACAATAAAAAAAAATACCTCTTCCTCGCTAACTTCTTCAGAATCATCATCAAAAGAGATCTGAACATCCTCATCAACCTTACTCAAACCTTCAATTTCTTTCGCTTTCCTTTTCTTCTCGATTTTTAAAAATTTTTTCCTTCTGAGAAGGCGATTTCTTCAACGGTTTTTTTTTTCAATTTTTTTTCATCTTAAACGGATCGTTGCGAAACTTCGACCTAATCTCCTTCGGCTTCTCAGATTTCTTCGACTGTAAAGAATTTGAAACAACTTTAACTACATCTTCTTGAGTTAACCCAAGATTAAAAGATTGTCCGCAATCATAGACCAAATTCAAATTCTGTATACCACTATTTGTTCATGATTTTGGTGTTTTTCAGCCATTAAAATCAGAAAATTTTAAATTCTAAAATTTTCTCAAAAAAATACGAGCATGCAATAGCTAAATTAAGAGTTACCTGAAATAGATGAAGATAATCTTTACTGATGGTGCTAAAATCGTGCAAAGTGAAAAAAAATTGGAGCGAAAAGATATTCTTCAGGGCGAAAAGAATGACAAAATTTTTTCAAAGTAATGAAAGAAAAGCTTATGGCGTGAAAAGAGGGAAAACTCAAAGTTACTTCTCCAAGTGGGTAAAAAGTAGGGACCACAATAAAATAATGCTACAGATGTTACAAAATGTAATTTAATAAAATTGTTGTTATTTTTTCTAATTAAATATTTAAGTATGATACTTTATGTATTTTAACAAAAATTAAATATGTTTGTTTGTTTATTTTTAGAATTTGAGATTTGAAAGCATGGTTTCAAATCATGATCCTAAATTCACATGAGAACATGATTTAAAATCGTAACTTCATAGCACATGTCTAAATGCAAGCTCAAATTGCTCAATTATGCTAGCGTTGCTGAGCAGTGTTTGAATATCAAACGGACCCCCCCCAGAAAGTAATTTTAATATGGCCGATTTCTCCTCTTTTGCAATTAGTTTCTCTATAGCATTCGTGGCTCTATCTAATTGTTCAACCTTTTCAAATATGATTTCTATGTTATGTATGACCGCGCCCAAAAATAGCAAGCGAAGTTGGGCTGAATGATGCCACTTATTGGGCCGAATGACCAAGCAACACCAAATGAGCCCATATATAAATGGGCTTCTTTAATGGGCTTTATAATATAAGTCAGTCAAAAAACTTAGTTCCAAATTCCAATTTTTATATATATCAAATTTGGAGTTGATTTGAATCAATTTTGAAATCAAAATGTATTGCTAAATTTTTGCACATTATGTTATGTTGATTAAGAGGATTTAGCCACAAATTATGATCATAAAACTCCATAACTTATTATTAAAGTAAGTTCGAGCAAATATCAAATAAAAAAAATTTAGGAAGCGTCATGATTTTACTTAGAAATCTCAATGAATCGCAATAAATCAAATTTAAAATTTACTTGCACCAAATATCCAATTTGTGCAAATCACCCAATAATAAGTAATCTTGATTAGCATCTAATTTAGAGGTTGGGAAGAGCAACTACTTGCAAATTGCAATAAATTTATGTTGGTTCATCTAGACCAAAGACTAAATTAAAGCAATTATGCTATATTTTATTATTTTAAATAAAAGACATTTTTTAAAATTATTATTATTATTATTATTATTATTTTTTATTTTTTTTTTATGTTTCATATAAAGCAACACTTAGTGTTTAGAATTGAGTGTATGTGATGCAATACGATTTTCATATTATTTTTTGTAATTGACTTTACATACCTTATAACCCTTTTGAATTGTTAAGTTTGCTTCAAAAAATTAGACAAAATTAAAATTGGATAAGAATATATGTTGGACTTTTAATTTAGGTTTAGTTTCTTAAATCTACTTTGATTACACTTTTTTTTCAAGCGGGAATCTATTGAAAACAGGCTCCTCATTTCTTAAAAAATAATCTAGCTATCTCGTAAAGACCAGAATAAAATCAAACTGCATCTTTCTCTTTGAAAATTCACTTATAAGATTATATTGGATATATTATTATTTTCTAAATTAGTAAGGCATAAAATGACATAACATGCAAAATAAAATAATTTAACTCTCTTGACATGTTTATCTACGCCATCACATTGTTAGAAAGTGTTATTTACCTACTTCCTAGATTATTATGTTCAATAATATTAATTATTATTTTTTAGTAATTTAACCCTCCTCCATGATTGTCCAAAACAATAAATTAAAAAGAAGTACGAACTCTTTATGCTGTGAAAAATCAACACTGCTCATAAAGACACTTAATAATACTAATAATTAAACAAGTTATCCCATTAAATTATAACAATATAGCTATTACTAATTATTAATTAAACATCTAATGACTCATTAGGGATGAAATGTCAAATCCATATTATAATATTTTATTGTAATTATGCGGAGAAACTTCATCGCTTTGCTAATCTCTATTAACTCAATCTGAAATATTATTATATTATTAAACTGTTTGATTAATAAATAATAAAACTAATCAAGTACTTTACGTCTCCAATTACCAAATAAAATATTTACCTGGCTTTTCAATTAGTGATTAAAAGTGGTCTTAGTGCAAAGGACCTTTGGTTCTCTTAATTATTAAATATTCCCTCAGTTCATTTTTTTATTTATCGATTATTTTAAAAATATATTTTTACTTTCTTTTGTCACTTTCACATTTCAAGAAAAGACTAGAATTTTTCTTTTTTTATCCGTAGGATTAATTACTTCTTCTCCAAATTATTTTTCAAGACAATATCTAATCGAGTTTAAATATCAATAATAGGGCAGTGTGGTAAAATATTCATGTCAATCCTTATTTTTTTAACGAACATATCAAGTTTAAATGTGACAAATAAAAATTAACCAATATTAATAATCCAATTGTTTAGCTCTTTCTTTTGAGAAGTCGACAATCACGGTTAGCACGTCATATTCAACAAATGGAATTAAATAATTCTTTTAATACGTAGCATTTTGTTTAAGGAATTACAACTTGCAATTTTTCATATTTTGAAAATAAATATAATAATAGGTAGAAAAGTAAAAATTTTCTTGTTAATTATTTTAATTAATAATCCATGGTGGATTATTAGGCAGATTCAAGTCAAGTATATACCATCAATGGAATCCATCGTCGGTATATAGTTTTTAAATTAAAAATTGAGGAAACTCTATTTGTTGACCTTATAATAAGAGTATTATCTTTTAAATAATTAGTTAAGCCAATCAAATTGGACGATTTTAATATTTGGAATATATGTTGTGATCCAACGACAAGAAACTTTGTCTATGATAAACTTAAGGGAGGCATAAATATCGAAAAATTGGACCAAATCGAATTAAATCGATTCTTCGATTTGGTTTCAATTTTATTATTTCTAAAATTTAGCTATTTGATAAAATTTTCGATTTTAGAGTTCTGATACTTTGATTCCATTTTTTATTATAGGATTTTGATTCTTCTATGACATGTCCGCGTCCTATTTAGTTCTCGGTTATAGGGTTTCGATTCTTCTATGACATGTATGGCCTCCTATTTAGTTCTCGGTTATAGGGTTTCGATTCTTCTATATCATGTACGGCCTCCTATTTAGTTCTCAATTATAGGGTTTCGATTCTTCTATGACATGTATGGCCTCTTATTTAGTTCTCGATTATAGGGTTTCGATTCTTCTATTACATGTATGGCCTCCTATTTAGTTCTCGGTTATAGGGTTTCGATTCTTCTATATCATGTACGGCCTCCTATTTAGTTCTCGATTATAGGGTTTCGATTCTTCAATGACATGTATGGTCTCTTATTTAGTTCTCGGTTATAGGGTTTCGATTCTTCTATGACATGTATGGCCTCTTATTTAGTTCTCGATTATAGGGTTTCGATTCTTTTGATTTATCATTAATTGTAGATTAACTTTTATTTTTATATTTTCTTTTAATTCCTAATTAATATGATGTATTTTAAGTGGATATTTGTTAATGTTCTACCACTTATGTGAAAAACAGCCCACGCACGACTTATTATATATTGACCATATAATATTGATTAAAGTATATTAACCTTCCATGATGTATGTTATTACTAGGGTGATATGTTTTTGTTAGATACTAGTTTAATTGCACGTGACTCACACATGTACCGTTTGATTATTTAAAATTAAATAATTTTATCTGTTGCGAAGATTTTTAATAATAAAGTGTAAAAATTCAAATCACTTTTCAAAAATCTTTTCACACTTTAATATAATAATGTAAACTTAAACATATACACATATATGCTTTGCCAGTTTCAAGTTGTTGATAGATCATTACTTTTACATTTGCATACCTCTTTCCTTTATTGACACAGACTAAGAGAGATGCATCAATTTGAACCATATTTGTGTTACGAATTTTTTTTTATATTTAAAATATTTTCTTATTTAAAATTCAAATCCTTATGTAATTATTAATTACATTTTTATTACGTACTTAAAACTTTTAAAAATTTGGTAATTCTTCAATTTTTCTTATTCTAATAGTTTTATATTTATTTTTAGATTTTTCAAATCTTCTTTAAATCAAATTTAGTTGATTTAGAAGTCTTAAACCAATGAAAAAAATATATATTGTCATTAATTTTGATAACTTCTAATAACGAAAGGTCTACAATAAATATATTTAATTAATTTAAAACTCTTAAATTAGGAAAAGATATTGAAATTTTGATGACTTCTAATAAGAAAATATTTTTATCATAAATATATTTAATTAATTTTCAACTTAAATATTAAAAAAAAATAGTGAAAAGACGATTTTGTATAAAACAAGAACTTTTAATGAAAGACAAAAAGTTCAAACAACATTTCTAGAGTCCTTCACACTTTTAATATATTATAGATTATAGATATAGATATAGATATAGATTATAGATATAGATTATAAATATAAATTATAGATTATAGATATAGATAAGAAATTAAAATGATTTTTTTTTTTTTTGGCTTTAGGTATTTGATATTCGAAATTTAGTGGCGCAGCAAGCTAATTCGAATTCATTTAGATCAGACTGAACAGGCTCAGCATCTAACCTTGACGAATAGATCACGTAAATTTAGTAGCTTTAATTTTATCCCAAAATATATATTGGTATAAAGAAAGCTACTTAATATATAATTATATTTAAATGTAAAATTGAGTATTGTTATATATTTCCTCTATCTCTAAATATGTGTTAGTATTTTTTTTTCTTGACATTCGACCTATCCTTCTCGATGTATGTGAATTTTGTAGATAATTGAAGATAAATTTTCAAAATTTACTCGCAGAAGTTATGATCAAACACTAGTTAATTTTAATTTATTCTCAATACGCTCACTAATGGAGTGAAGTGCTGATGGCAGACCGACGAGGGCGGATTATAGCGAAGGACGAACAAGGTTTAGGCAAGTAAGATTTTGAAGAAGCTTAGTGTGCATATGATATCTTAGACGAACTCTACATTGGAATAAGAGAGGAAGGTGAATGTTTTTACCACAGATGATCAGACCTCACTCATAAAATTACGGGCATACAATATAAACTCCGAAAGTTTGGAGCTTAATTGCAGAAAATCTCAACATTTGCAAAATTACTGAAAATCTCAATTTTGGGTCTGTCGAGATACATAATTAGCGTCCGATACATCCAACGAAGATACATTTTTACAATGATATTAGTGATATTTTATAATTATATTTATGAGGCGACCTGCCAAAGCAAAATTTAAAAATATTAATAAAGATTAATTTTTGTATTATTTATATTATTGGATTAGCAAATCATGGCTAGCTCCACATGTTTGCATAAAGGAAACTTTTGAACACAATGAATCTAGATACTCTCTTGACTTCATCTGAATAATAAAATAATCAAACTCTTTAATTAAGAATTAATTATTATATTAGTAAATCACTTTCATGTTAATTTTCGTCACTCAGGCTGTCATCTTTAATTTTTATAGAAGGTTTGTGCCTTGCACATGATTTTTTTTCAACCATATAAACTGCAAAATTGTTGTTGGAATTTAAAAAATGAAGGCACTATGAAAATCAATTTTCAATTAAGGATTTAGGGTGTGTTTGGTAATTGGTACGATTAACAAAAAAAATTATGAAAAATAAGTGGTTTGATCTTTTCTCTTTTAACAAACGTCTACAACAACAATAAACCCAGTGTATTCCTACAAGTGGGGTCTGAGAAGGGTAAAATGTACTCATTCCATACCACTATTTCCAAAGAAGTAGAAAAGTTGATTTTCGATAGACCCCCGGCTCAAGATAGGTTGTTTTTTGTGCCCCTAGCTTCGCTCATACTCAAATCAAGATATTTGTTTTCTTAGAAACATATGTCACAGAATACTTTAACTAATCGAACATGAAAAAATTTGATACTTTTATAAGCACACTCTTATATAAAGTGTATGGAAAAAAAAAAAATATCATAAAAAATATTATGGATTTTTTAATTTCCAAGTTGGATTTGGAATATATGAAAATGTGACGAACCAACAAGGCTTGGCAACAAGTCAGCAACCCATAATGCAATTGTTTTTTTTTACTGTTTCTTAATTAAGAAGCTTCCAAAGATCATTTGAGTTTGAAATATTCACAAATTGTTGATTAGTAAATGGGGTCCCGAAAAAAAAAAATTTGAGCTAATATAAATAATGAAGAACAAATATTATAAGGTATTGTTGATATGTGATGTAAGCCTATATAATTGGACATGTTACATATTTACATTATAATTAGTCAACTACTTTTTTCTTTGCATCATACCACACACACCATGTTAATTAATTTGATTAATTAAACCATTTAAAACTTGCATTATAATTGTGGGCTTGGGGGAGGGGAGGGGGGGGGGGGGATTCTATGCACATTTTATGATTTTGATTGAAGTTTTTTTTTTCTATCTAGTGCCTTCATTGGAGCCTCGACTAATTCGGATCGCGCGTTGCAGGGCCCATTAAGGTGGCAACGCTCCCAACAGAGTTTTCTCCATACTTAGGGTCAAACCCTCGACCTCTGGTTAAGGATGAAGCAGTCCATTTTTTTATTATTAGTGCATAAATGTATTAACATCGAAGACCATGAATGGAGTCATTAAATATGTTAATTAGCCTGTCCACCTTGATATAGATATAAAGAGGTGTTGAGTTAGTTGATATTTTTTTGTTGGTTTCTCACCCGTATTGGAGTCCAACTAATCCAGATTCGTGTCGCGTAGGGTCTTATTCGAGGGGAAGCGCTCCCTACCAAGAATTTTCTCATACTTAGGGCTCGAATCCGAGAACTCTGATTAAGGGAGGAGCAGCCCCATCCGCTGCACCACTTCCTTTGGTGGTGAGTTGGTTGATATTTTAATTAGCAAGTAGATTGTGCATATTTTAACTTGATCTTGCGCTAATTAAACAACAAATTAGATGGTCATATTAATGAATGATTTTTAGATTACTAGTCATATTTCTATATCTTGAATTAATCATGATCTTCGTCGTTAATCCATCTTTAAATTATTCACAACTATAACACAAAATTATGATAATTTGTAGCCGAATAAGATTAACAATAAAGTTTTTATTATTTGCTAAAAAATTTGTCCGTCTCTAATTTTATTATTTTAATAGTGTAACTTATATTTGGGACACACTTCCTTTTTTATTCACTTCAAATAAATATTGGAGGAGTTAGAATGCGATTACAAAAAAAAAAAAGGACAGTTCGGTGTATTAAAGCTCTCGCAGTGTCTTACCTTGCATTTCTGTCAGAGGTTGTTTTCAATGCTTGAATCTGTGACCTTCTGGTCACATGGCAGCAACTTTACCAGTTACTCCAAGACTCCTCTTCAGGAGTTAGAATGCGACTCAATTCAATAAATTTATAAAATTTAAAATTCATAAAGTTCAAATCTTAGATCTATCATGATACTAAAAAGAATGACATTCTTCTAAATTTGACAATTAACGTAATTTTACACATCTCACTTTACCTCAAATAAATCTTATATGCTACATAAATATCATAGACATATCTAAAACCATCAATTTCAAAATTCATGCTTTAATTTTTTAAACTCCAATTTAAATTATGTCACATAAATTAGAATAAACGGAGTTATATATATGTTGCTTTATTTTGTTATTTTTTCGATATCCGTTACTTACTTTGAAGCCCGACTAATTCAATTCCGCACTGTGTAGGGTCCATTCGGAAAAAAAACTCTCTATCAAAGATTTTTCTATATCCAAGAATCGAACCTGACCAAAACTTCTGATTAAGAGAGGAACAGTCACATCTGTTTCACTACTTGGCCGTTATGTTCTATTAATTGCATAGAATTCCCTAGATTCTTGGGAACATGTCCACAAAAGCTAACCTAGGCTAGCATGCTCCGCATGTCTATGATCCAGAAGAAATAAGGCAAAAGTTAATCTAAAAAAACAACTTTTTTTCTCAAAAAATGGCAAAATCCAAACTCTAATAAACCATTGCATGCATAGCATTTGTTGACAAAATTTTCTCCATGCATTTCCACGTGCTCTTCATCTTTCTTTCCCCATTAATTTCACCTACTTCTCTGACATGACCAATCAAATTTCTAAAAAAAAAAATAAAGCTAGTTAATTATATTAGAGGTGGAAACAAAATCGATTCAAAATTTCAACTTTGCGAGTTCGATGTGTTCAACAATTTTAACTTGTACCGATTACTAAACTCTTCATATACTCTTTCAAGTTTATAGGTTCGGAATATAATAGTTGTATGACAAGTCAAAAATACTGAATGCCATTGAACTCGTAGAGCGAAGCTAAGGGTTACTTCTATCATAGAATTGTGTCGATAAAGGTCCTTGATCATCTTCTTAAGACATATAGTTTTAAAGATTCAATCTCAAATCGATATTAAAGATTAAAAAAAAGCAGAACTAGAATGATATTTTTCGCCGGTCTTGCTTTGTACCAAGAAGCGAGTTCAGAACACAAGGATATAACAATACTGGATAAATGCAAAATCTTGAAATAATATATTGCAACTAGTTTTAGTAGTTAATTAGATACTAATATTATTAACGATCACTTTGTCACTAAGCTCGATTGATCTTGTGACCATTTCACTCTTACATTGATCACCAACTACATAATTACACTTCTTTTATCTCTATCTATTTGTATACGCCTCCAAAATAAAATACCAAAAAAAAACTCTAGAGCAAACAAAAGAACAAAACAAAAAGACAATTAAAAAGGAAATTAACTATTTTCCTTTTACTAAAAACACCAAAATGGTTTTATTAAATTGGACTCATCAACCCAAGAGTAAGCTCTAATCCAACATCACCATTTTCCTCCAACTTCACCGGGTCGACCCGGTTCACCAACAGGGTCGGTTCAACCGTTTCAACGGAGAACGAGTCATGACTTGGTGCGCGTTTCAACTCATCCATCTCATTCAACTGATCCCACCCTGTTATACTAAACTTCGAGGGGGGCTCATTCGTCATCAAGTACTCTTCTGCTGCCTCTTCAGCAACAGAATTATTAGCCTTACGCTTGAACCGTCCATTCCTGGTTCTGATCACTTGCTCAGTGTTTGATGAGTTCTTTGCAATGTGACGTATGTCACAACTTTTTAATGGAACGATTTGATCAGTATTGTTATTATTACTCTCATCGTTGATTGGCACTTGCACGATTGTTGACCCATTAAGTACAGATTCAACAGCTTCTTGACAACGTTGCCAATTACCCGAGCACATTAACCCGACTGACCCGTTAACCGGGTTAATTATCCGGCCACAAGCCTCATATAATAGAGACTTAAATATTGCTGAAAAAAAAGGAAAAAAATACAAACAGTTAGAATAAAAAATAATTTCAAGAATTTTCTTCTGCATGCATATGAGTAAAAATGGATCCAAAAATAAAAAACAACAATTTGAACTTTATGAGTTCGACGGACAATTCTGGAGTATTAATTCACTGGATCAAAAATTGGTTATTTATATTTATTTAGTGAAAATTCCAATACTTATATAAAGTAAAGTTCGAGTAAAAATTACTGAATAAGATCGAATCATTCCGTTTTACTCCCTCGGTCTCATTTTATACATCAAATAACAAATTTAAATTTTTAAGTCATTTTTTTTTTTTTTATAAAAACACACTTTTAACTCTTTACATAGTAACTGTTTCACCTTTACCCCTTCATAGAAGCTTTTTCATTTTTATTCACTTGATGCCTAATAACACGTAAAACAAATAAACATGTAGAACAAGACAATCTTAGTAGCTCCATCTGAACTTTCACCTTTCTTGCGGAGAGTACTCTTCTTGTTGGTCTAACTTTTATTTTTTCTTTAAAAAGGTAGAATAAATAGACCAAAAATGTTAAGTTTAGCTTTGAAGAACTTAAAAATAAACAAATAAAAATGTCTTTTTTTTTTAAAACAAAAAGAGCGTCGTGTAAAATGAAACAGACGAAGTAAGATATATATATATATATATATATATATACATACACACACATACCGGGGCGAAGATGATGAGGACCAGCATTGATGAGGTTGATGAGTCCAGCACGACCATAGAACTTGGCAAGGAAGACAGTAGCATTGGCTTGAGATTCTGGGGATCTGATCCATTGAAGACATGGTCTTAAACTGCAAGTTTCACTGCAACCTTTACGAAGAACTCGACAGCCATTGCAGCTCATTCTCATGGTGATTGAGAGAAAAATGAGAAAGAAACTGATGAAGAAGTTGAGGGAGGAAGAGGAGAAATGTATGTAATGAAGGCGGAGATATGGAGAAAGGGGGGTATTTATTAAAGAAGGGAAGTGAAAAGGGAGGTGGGGTGGAGTGGAGGAGTGGGGGTGGGGGTGGGGTGTTTATGTTGTGTTTGGGTGATCAAACAAGGAATTGTTTTTAAAGGTGTTATGTACTTGTACTGGAATCGATTAATCTGGATTCGCATAGGAAATTTCAATAACATTATAGTGTTTCCTACCAAAAACGACCGATTAATTTAAATTCACATAGTAAAGTTCAATAACATAGAATAAAGTGGTTTCTATAAAAAACAACCGATTAATTTGAATTTGCATAATAAAGTTCAATAACATAGAATAAAGTGATCCTACCAAAAACAACTTAGTAGTCAGGGTTCAAATCTGAGATCTCTAACTAAGGTTAGAAATGTACTCACCACATTACTAGAGAGAAAAAGAAAATTAAAGGGGTTGGGTTTGTGGTTGGGTTAGGGGATGGGGGTGTATAAGGTGTTCACGTTTAACGTTTTTAAGAGGTGTGAATGAAAAATGAATAAGTGTTTTTTTTTTTCGAAAAGACACTAAGAGAAATGATACAATTTGAATAGGTATCTTTTCAGTTTGGAGGGCTATGGTCTTTTCAATAGGTTGTGACTTTTTTGAAAAGTTACACCTATATGAATTGGTGTTTATGCCTAACGTTTTTAAGATATGTGAATAGAAAATAAATAGGCATTTTTTCGAATAAACATCAAGAGAAAATATGCAATTTGAATAGGCATCTTTTTAGTTTGAATGATTATGATCTTTTCAATGGGTTGTGACTTTTCTAAAGAGTTAAACCTTTATGAAAAGGTGTATCTTCTAAACTATTGATTCTCTTTCATGAAACAATATTTTGGTAACTATAAATATCTGATTTTTTTTCCTCAGGTACAACATGTCATGTTTGGGTTATAACTTATAAGGAAAATACCTGAAAATAACAAATTATTTTTTTTATTTCCAATGTGGTGGTTGATACTTATATTAAAGCTCGACTAATTTAAATTCATGTTGAAAAATCGCATTATGTAGGTAAAACGCTTCCTATAAAAATGACTAGAATTAAGGCTCGAGCATGAGTCTTATTAAGGTTAGAAAAGTACTCGCCACATTAATTATTAAATGAGAGAAGAAGGAAAAGGGTGGGGGTGGGGGTGGGGGGTTATGTTGTGTTTGGGGTGATCTAGTGAAGTACTTGAAAACAAAGAAAATGTTTTCTATGTTTGTTTTATTTATTTTTAATTTATTTTGTGCTTTAAAAAAAAAAAGTTCTCCCATTATTTGGGCTTCTTTTTTGGTTCGCCTGGCAAACCTTTCATGTGAAAAAGTCGAAGTATCAATTTGTTTATTACTTGAACCAAAAAAAATCTATTTGTTTATTATATCAGGGGATTCTTTTAGAGAATAATGAAAGATATCTATTGTTTGAGTAATTGTGTTTTACTTTTTCAAGGATCTATTGAAAATAAATTTTCTATCTTTATAATATAGAAAAAATATAAATATATATGTATCATCCTCTTAAGTTCTATTTGTAGAATTATCTTGGACGTGATGTTGTTTCTATTGATACAATTTGATAGATCTATCGCAGAATTAAAAAAATAACTTTCTAAAATCATTTCATGATATTTATATTATTTTAAGACTTTCGAAATACATATCATGTATTCATTAATTTGTCATTCTTGTGAATATAAAAATTTAAGGTAAAATAAGAAGTTTAAATTAATTTTTTAAAAAAAAAATTAAAAATAAACTATTAGTTTTTAAATATTGTCAAATAAAATGAAACGTATGAAGTCTAATTTTACACATAGTTCGATTAATTTGCTTACCTTAAAATATAAAATAAATTGGTTCCACGTCTAAATAAGTGCTTGGCCAATCTAGGAGACATTTGAAAAAGTGATGTCCTATTTTATATTAAGTGGTGGATAATTTAAAATAAAATGATTAATGGCAGAAGTAAATAAAAAGACTTAGAATTAATAGATATATGAGTAACTACAATTTGCAATTTATAAAGCTTTGAATTTTATCTGTTTCTCTATGTTTTATAATGAATGTATTATATTTGAGTCGAGGGTTTTTTAGAACAATCTCTTATTTTTTCGATGTAGTGATAAGGCCTATATATATTCAGACCTCACTTGTAGAATTTACATAGCAAAAAATGAAAAAATGTAACAAATGAAATGCAAACAAACATCCCCAATTATTCAGTCAAAGGAAAACAATTCAGACTGGTTCTTACAAATTATAAATTCACATAAAAAATTATTTGACTTTGAACAAAAAATTTTAAAAAAAAGAAAAGAAAACCTTTTAAAAAATTGTGAATTTGGTAACATTTTGAAGTTTTAAAAAATACATTATAAGTCACGACCCTCAACCAGAGTTTTTCGGAGTGATAGAGTCTATGTAAATTTTGAATATAAATTTAATAAATTTAATGTTTAAAATTTTTAATATTGAATTTATAGCATTTAAAATTATGGTTGCATATTCAAACCAAAGCTAAAAGTACATATTCGAATAGTTTTTAACCAAATAATTTATTTGTGCTAAAACTTATCAAAAGCACATATAATAAATAAAAACTTACACGTACCCGATATATACACTAAATTATATTAGAACATGAAGCTGTCACAAAAAGTCAAAACTCATAAAGTTAAAATTCTTATTCCAACTCATTTTTAATCCAATATTCTGTCATGAAAAAAAATAAAAAATCATAAAATTAAAATTCTTATTCCAACGCTTTTTTAGATTCAATATTTATTAAATGTTTAATATAAAATTACAAATATATTTATACGTCGAATTTCAAATGAATCCATAGCTAAAAAGACGTATCGCACCTAATAATATGATTTAGTGTGCAGTGAAGTATTTTGAAAGCCACCAATATGAGTTGTGGTGCAGTGGATGAGGCTGCTCCACCATTAATCAGAGGTCGAGGGTTCAATCCTGGATACAGAGAAAGCTCTGTTGGGAGCGCTGCCACCTTAATGGGCCCTACAATGCGCGATTCGGATTAGTCGGGGCTCCAATGCAGACACCGAACACCGGATGGAAAATTAAAAAAAAAGTATTTTGAAAGCGATAAAATCTTATGTTCAAATTTCATGATCGAGGTAAAAACGCTATGAGTTATACTAATTGTAATTAGAAAGCTCCTTGCATTTTTAAATAATTTCATGAGTCGACTTGCACATAATTTATCTCAGGTTGAGAGCCATAATTTATTAACTATTAGGTGATAATTCTTTCGTGAAATTAGTTAAATATGTCGACTCAAAAAATCTAAACCTCGTTACATCTCAGGTATAAATAATGGATAAAGTTACTTGATACATGTTATTTTAAGGAGGTGATAACTATTTCATGAAATTAGTTAAATATAATTATGTGCAAACCGACTCATGAAACTTAAACCTCAATTATTTCTCAGGTTCAAATAATGGATAAAGTTACTTGATATATGTTGCTAGAGGGAGGTGATAATTACTCCGTGAAACAGGGGCGGAGCCAACCTTCTTTAGGGGGTTCGGATGAATCCCTTTCGACGGAAAAATATATTATTTATACAGGATTAAAATTATTTTTTATGTGGTTATAGTAGGTGTTGAATCCTATTCGACTAAATTTTTTTTTAATATTGAACCCCCTTAGTTGAAATTTTGGCTCCGCCTCTGCTGTGAAATTAGCTAAATTATATGCAAGTCGACTCATGAAATTTGAACCTTAATTATATCTCAAATACAACTTGATACATATTGTTAAAGGGAGATGATAACTATTTCGTCAAATTAGTTAAAATATATGCAAGCCGATTCATTAAATTTAAACCTCAATTATATCTCAGTTACTTGATACATGTTGCTTTAAGGGAGGTGAGAACTATTCCGTGAAACTAGTTAAATCATGTGCAAGCCTACTCATGAAATTTAAACCTCAGTTATATCTCAGGTTCAAATAGTGGATCGAGTTCCTTGATACATGTTGCTAGAATGAGCAGAAGGTGATAATTATTCCGTGAAATTAGTTAAATTATCTGCAAGCCGACTCAAACAACACAGTTATATCCACCCCGACGATAGAGGCGGAGCCAGCCCTCTTTAGGGGGTTCATCCGAACCCCCTTCAATAAAAAAATATACTATTTATACATAATTAAAATTATTTTTTATATGGTTATAGTAGGTGTTTAACCCCTTTCAACTTAGTTTTCTTTGAATATTGAACCTGTTTACTTGAAATCCTGACTTCGCCTCTACCCAACGACGTGTCGATACGTAAAAAAAGATTCCCTTAAAAAAAAGCAGCGCGTGGAAACCACGTGAAAGCAAAGCAATACCATGCGGTTCGCCACATAAAGTCACGTAAAACACCACCCCACCCCTCATGTCCTTGGGCCCACCACTCATTTCTCCCGATTTTCTGGATTTTTTGTTTTTACGTTAAATCGGTTCTAACAAAATTTTTGAAAAATATTTTATGTAAAAATTTTTCTATCAAAAATGTGAAAAATAACTTCGTCGATAAAAGTAAAAAAAATAAGTTCACGACTTTCTATATTTACTGTATCCTCCCATCTACCCAAGGTCATCAAGCGCCAACCCGTACTCCTTTCCACTAGGGGTGTGCATTGGTAGAATCGATTCGGTTCGATTTTATGTATTATCGATTTTCGATTTCTAAATATGCTAAATCAATAATTAAATTAATATAATATATTTTATCAATTTTTTATTTATCGTATTTTAATCCTTAATGGTTCGAATTTCGGTTAATTGATAAGAAAATAATCATAAAATAGAAAAAATAGTAACTAATATGAAAGAAACCGAACCTAAGTTACAACGAAAATTCTACATGATTTGTTTTAATTTACACGAATCCTCAAGTTTGAACTAAGAAATGTTAGTTAGGAGAAATTAAGAGAAATGTATGTGTGTATAACATAGACAAATAGATGTAAAATAGTAATTTACTACTATTCTTATTAGGTTATCGATTTATTCAATGACCCAATTAAAAAAATCAAACCGAACCAATAACCCAATCTTTTTATAAAAATATTAAAAAATTGTTATCCCAATAATAATAAATCAATAATATTTTTGTTGGTTCGATTTGTTGATCAGTTCAATTTTTGCCTACCCTTGCTTTCCACTCCCAAGCCTCTACACCACACCAATGTCGAACGCAAGATTTAGGATCGTAGGTGTCCCGAAGGTTCGACTATATACTAACACCCAAACCTATAAGATTCCTCATAGATATCAAAGCATCCAACTATATATTTTCTTGATTTCAATGATGCTTTTTAACATGCTATATCAATTATGTGTGTCGGAGCATCATAAATTTTCACATAGGTTCACCCCTGCACCCCACCCCGTCCCATCTCTGTCTTTTGCTAGATAATATATAAATATTTTGAAGATAATATTTTTTTGATTGCTTATCAAACACTAAAAACCAAATATAAAATTAATTTTTTTTAAAAAATATATTTTTTAATAAATATTTTTCACTTGAACCGAGATTAGAAATCAGTCCTGGTTTTTCATTTTCCATCTGTGGGCGGGCCCTAAGTGTTGTTTAGTTGAGTCATTTATTTTTGTTTTTATTATACCATGTATGGCCAATGTTTATCCTAATTTGCCATTTGTTTGGACTTGTCCCTCTTTAATTAATTCTTTTGTTTTGAGGTTAAAAAAATGTCGTACCTCACTTTTCCTAAATTAAATAAGTTCATACTTAGTTCCATTACACTGGCTTCTTTTGTTGAATTAAATTTAGATAAGAATCATATATATATATATATATATATTGGTATTTTCATATGCTAAACTAGCTTGACTAAAATAATGAAAAGTAAAGTTTGTATTATGATTTTTTTAATTACGGAAGGTGGATAAATTGTAAAAAAAGAGGGGATGTTGAGTATGTTTAATGGTGTGAGGTTGTTTGAAAAAATGGTGTGGGTTCGACTCCTAACGAATAATGTAAGAGTAAGATCCTGTTAAAGTACATTTAGGTTTTCTTAACCCAGTAACTGATATTATAGTCATGATTCGACGAGATGAGTATAGAGATGGCGAAAAAGTTGACTTAGAACCCGATTGATTACATATTGATTCGCGAGATGAGTATATGCGGGACCAGGACGGAGCTAGCATACACTCAAGGGCTCATCCGAACATCGTTTTGATGAAAAATATATAATTTATACATGATTAAACTATATTTTATACATATATAGTAGATGTTGAACCCCATTCGATTAATTCGAATACATATTTTTGAATCCCTTTAGTAAAAATCTTATCTCTGCCACTATACAGAAGCTAGTGAAATTTGGCCACCATAAATATGTGGTTGGTGTGAGTGACACGTAGTTAATCTCTCCAAATTAACTCATGGTAGATATGTAAAAATTAGTTCAATGAGAATTTGTTAGATATGTACTAAACAAATTAAGTCTCATATTGATAATCGAAAAAATATATATATTCGGTGTTGAATACTTGACTTCCTCTTTAAAAGTACGTTTTCTTTTTCTTGTACGTAACTTAAATTCCATTAAGTGCTTGATTATCATTTATCAATACAAATTGTAGATTACAAAGAGTTGGATATATTGCTTTTCCTATGGTCACAAGTGGAAATAACTTCATTGTTTTATGGATTATCTATGCTAACCTTGATTAATTAAGATACCACATGAAGTTTATTGCTTTTAAAACTTTTTTATTCTATTTTACATCTAAGCACGATAAAGCTGTGTATAATAAATCTTTGTAGTGTGAACCTTCTCTGGATTGTATTTGGCTAAAGTTTTCGCAAAGAAAATTTTGAATTTAAAAATAATATTCATGTTTCAATGTACTTAAATACAAGTTTAGAAGTAAAATTTGAGTTGAAAAACAAGTAATAAGCTAAATAAATTGTTAAATACAATTTTAGAAGTGAAATTTGAGTTGAAAAACAAGTAATAAGAAGAATAAATTGTTTCCAAATTTAAAATACAACTTTAAATTTAAAATTTTCATGATCAATCATTGATTTTTAAACAAAGTAAAAAAGATATTCCAAAAAAAAAAAAGTGAATAATTCTCGTGACAAAATAGAAGTGTCCACTTCACTTGTTTGCCATACTTGCAGTGTGAACTCAGAGTATCATAAGATCAAGACCAATCTATTTGCATGATAATGTCAATTTAATCACACGTATGATTTTGTACTTATGCAAATCAAAGTGACAAATATACAATATGGTTATTTAATGCTGGATTCGTGTGCTAAATAATCGGAAATAAGACTATAGTTTTTATTATATAAAAAAGGTTTTTACTATATATATATACACATATGAAAAGAGACAATAGAAGTTACACTAATACTCTAACGAATGACTTGGAAAAGTTCCATTATTTCTTCTTAGTAAATTGAGAAACTTTGCAATAAATTGGAAAAAAGAATTAAAAGGGGTTAAAGTATATATATTTTGTCCTCTTTCTTGGTTGATAATATATATCTATAATCATATGATATTCAAAGTTATTTATTCAACTAATTCACATTCATATCAATTTCCTTATAAGAAATTTCTTCTTTCTTGGGGCTCGAGAGGTTAGCGGTAAAGAAATTAATACGTCCTTGTCAGTTGTCATAATGCCCTTTGATATTTCTTCTTTCTTGGGGCTCGAGAGGTTAGCGGTAAAGAAATTAATACGTCCTTGTCAGTTGTCATAATGCCCTTTGATAGTAGCAGAATGAATTAGAATACACTTTGCAGATTCAGCCGAACTCAATAACTTTGATTCAAATTTTGTATCTTTCTTAAGAAAGATATATGTAAATTATGTATTAAATATTAATTGAGAATTTTGTAGCCTAAAAGAATTCGAATTCCGAACTCATAAGCTTTATATTTTGATATAGAAGTCTTTAAAACCTCAATTGAATTGAACTATCAAATGCTCGAGAGCAAAGTTCTTAAAAGTCAAAATGGAGCTCTTTTGGTAAGTTTGGGCCTCAACTTAGGCCCACTACCTAGATTAAACGGGGGCCCATTCTTATCGGTCAATGTGATTCGTTGAGATCGTGATAGAGGGCATAGCTTACAATCATGCCACTAGACATTTGATTAAGACACTGCAGAATGATCTGAACACTTTATCGCATCTCTTCAATATGAATATAGCAACGATCATAGCAATCACCTCTGGCACCTACTAGTATGTCAGGATCCAATTGGTCATAAACATCATAAGGTGTTGCTTTTCGCAAATCCCAGCACACCCGAGAACCTCTTAACGTTACACCTCTGAATCTCCAATCTTTGTTTGTTGTGCAGTGACAGTGTCAATATCCACTAATCGTTGTTTCTCGATATGATTGCCGGTTGACACCTCTTCTAGTTCGTCGAAACGAGAAGCAAATTGTTGCATGTGTGAACGAATCAATATCTATACATAAGCCAAGAGGCAGATCTTGTATCACTCCACCTGATCGTATGAAACTGACATGCATTTTTGGTGTTGGATAAATAGTAAATTTATTTTTTGTGAAAAAAAAAGATAGTAAACTTATCATCTATGAAATTTACCCGTTATAATAAAAGTGAGTATAAATTATTTTTTCAAATTTAAAGTACAACATCAAATAAAATTTAAAATTTTCGTATTCAAATACTAATTTTCAAATAAAATTAAAAATTTATTCCGAAAAAAGTGAATAATTCTCGTGATAGAACGAAAATATCAATCACTTGTTTGCCATACTTTTAGTGTGAACGCAGAGTATCATAAAATCAAGACCAATCTATTTTCATAATAATGTCAAATTAATCACACGTATGATTATTGTACTTATGCAAATCAAAGTGACAAATATATAATATGGTTATTTAATGCTGGATTCGTGTGCAAAATTATCGGAAATAAGCCTATAGTTTTTATTATATAAAAAAGGTTTTTACTATATATACACATTGGAAAAGTTCTATTAATTCTTGTGAGTAAATTGAGAAACTTTGCAATTAAAGGGAAAAAGAATTAAAAGGGGATAAAGTACATATACTTTGTTCTCTTTCTTGGTTGATAGAGTAATATATTTCTACAACCATTCACTACTAATTCACATGCATGTCATGTAGGGAAGTCATTAAAAGGAAACACTAATTTCTTATCAGAAATTTCTTCTTTCTCGGGGCTCGAGAGGTTAGAGGTGAAGGAATTAATACATTTTTATCATCATATCGCTTTTTAATAACAACGTAAAATTATAATATAAATCACAGGTTTAATCGAACTCAATTATTTTGATTCAGACTATAATTATATTCTAATGCTAGGATGAAAAAGTTCCACTATTTCTACCAAGTAAATTGAGATGACGATGACAGGAAGGGGGGTTGGGGGTTGACGATGAAGGGAAATTGATTTACATTTTGACCGACTTTTAGTGGGATCAAGAAGACAGAGAGGAAAAAGATAAGAAGACAACGCTGACTTTGGGGGGGAAGGGGGGGGGTGTGAAGAAGACAGTAAAGGGGGGAGAGGTGTGAAGAAGACGATGGGGGCGGGGTGGGTGTGAATAAGACGACGAAGAGGGGGGTGACTTTAAAAAAAAAAACTAAGAAATTATAATAATTAAAATTAATAAAATAACTTAATTATAAGTTTTTTATTTTAAAAAATATTATTTATTCTATTATTGAAAAAATTGGGCCCTCAATGCCACTTGGCACAATTTTATTCGTAATTTAGTAAAAAAATTACTTCTCACGCGTCCAAAGTGAGTGAAAAACACGCAGCATGCCATGTAGGTAAAAAAGGCTTAATTGGATCAAATTCGAGGGGTTTAGGAGTCTAATAGATACAAGTCTTAGTTTAGGGATTTAAGTGAATTTTTGGGACAAATTTGAGGTCCTATCGATGGGTTTGGACTTTCTATAACCATTCACTAATAATTCACATGCATGTCATGTAGGCAAGTCATTAAAAGGAAACGCTAGTTCCTTACCAGAAACTTCTTCTTTTTCGAGGCTCGAGAGGTTAGAGGTCAAGGAATTGATACATTCTTATTATCATATCGCTTTCTAATAGCAATGTGAAATTATAATATAAATTACAGGTTTAATCGAACTCAATAATCTTGATATTCTAGTTATATTCTAATGCTAGGATGGAAAAGTTTCATTATTTCTACCAAGTAAATTGAGAAACTTTGCAAGAAAAGGGAAAAGGAATTAAAAGGGGTTAAAATTTGGGCAAAAATTCACATATAATCTTATTAGAGTATCTATAACTAACTTTCTAGTCTAAATTTTAATATTTACAATTCATAGACAAAATAATTGACAGTTTTATGTATATATATACAAAAAAGAAGAAAAAATCCATAACAACAAAAAGAGATAAAAAAGGAAATTTTAATGTAATAAATGTCCTTAATCTTCTCCAACTTTTCATTTATTTCTTTCATATAACATATCAATAAATATGAATTTATGTGTTAATTGCTCCTTCAAAAGTTGATAATTTTTTTTTAAAAAAAAATTGCGATCTACTGGAGAAATTTGGTAATTCGTGCATACAAAATTCTGGTATATACGATTTACGCAAATTATTTTTTTACTTGAATTTGTTTACTGAAATCCTTTTTTGATTCTAATACGCAATAAAAATTGATTCAGTTTCAACATAATGAAAATCGATTTTATTATCGGTTTGAATTAGATTTTCGAAATTGAATGCACAATATAAACTTCAAACACTTTCAAATTGTCAATTTTGTAATTATTATTATTTTTGTATACAATAACTTCAATTGTAATTTTGTGTTTCAATTTTCGTATTCAATATTTATTTTCGCTATTTTGAAAAAAAATAAAATCGCAAAAATTGTTAAAAGGTTATAATCCTTTTTTGTGTTATTTTTTTTTTCTTAATCTCATTTATAATTGCAATTTGTGTGATATATTCATTCATTACTCTACTGCATATTTCATAATATACATATATGATGTATGTCAAAACTAGATATTTTTAAAAAATTAAATACAGATTAAATATTGATGTACAAATAGAATACCCCATGAAGTTTTAGGTAATTTTTTCTAAAGATTACACAAATACACATCTTATGTTTCCAATATTACAAAAAATCTCAACTCCTTAAACATATTACAAAAATCTCAACATATACACAGAATGCAATGTATATGTCGGTTATGTTATGTATATTAATAGAGACAAACAGTAAAGTAATTAAAAAAGTTGGGAGAGAGTGTAATTACTTCCAAGGGGTTGGTATTTATCTTATTTATACATAATTTTTTGTAGTAGACCTTCTTTTAACTAGATTTGTGGACAATTACTCTTGATAGCAAATGTTGGCCCAATGATAAAGGTAGCAACACAGCCCATGAAGAAATGGATACTGATAAGCCCAATACTCATGCGAAGGTCCAAACATATAACTAGGCCATTTCGAGCGTTGAAAATGAAGAGATTCTTGTTATTCGCAAGCACGAGAAGCGAAGCACAAAGCGATCGCTTCCTATGGACTTCAATTCTATGTTATATCCGTCATGCCCTTGATCCGACAATTATAGATAGCTTTTTCCTTTTAATGCGCTTATGCGTTGCAAATTTGAATTAGTCTGATCAATACATTCTGAATACCAAATGATTATATGTTTAATATTCTCACCCCTCTCAAAGCCTCTTTTGTGTAACTTTCCCTTGTATTTAGACATGTCATTACAAACTCATAGGATATAAATATCAATTCTTATCTAGCAATCCAAAGAATATTCTAGGAGACAAATATAACTAATTAACTTAATATATACACATATTTTATCATCAACACAATAATATCAAAAAATTGAAAAAGGCTTCAAATTGTCATGTAACTTGAAATTATGGAATATCTTTTTAAAAAAAAATTGCATTACTATTCCTCTCTATTCATTGAATCGATGTTCTATCAGAAATAACTTCTCTGTGTTATAGCGCAAGGTATGAATATATACTATCTTTCACGGACCTCACTTGTGGGCTAGGATTATACTTGGTATGTTGTAGTTGTTGTGCTAGTGTCAGGGACGAACCTAGGTTCAGAAATGTGGTACTTCGGCACTCGTTAATCCAGGCGCAGAATAGGTATAATTATATAAAAATTGGTATTTAAGATGGAAAAAAGCACTCATGAAACCAAGAAGATAGGTGGGTGTTTTGATTTTCAGATGGAACCTTAAAACTTTGGATGTTAATACGTGTATTTGAACCCCCGAACACCCACGATTCTCAAATTCTGGATCCGCACTGCCAAATGTCCTCGTTCATATTCAAGATCCCAAAAATTTTGCACCACAGATTTTAAAATTAATTATCAAACAATTAATTAATCTTTCATTTTATTTTTTATTTGACATGGGGTAAGGTGGGGTGGGGTGGGGTGGGGTAGGCGTGGTGCTAGGTAGGTAGGAGGTGAATAAATAGAGTCAACTGGCCTGTGATCTGCAATATATAGTCATAGAGACAGTATCTCAGTTAAGCAGTGAAATTTAAATTAAAAAATTATACAAACATTTGGATTTAGGTTTTGTAAAGCTGCAATATTGCACTGGCTCTATCCTCGATTTAATTAAACGTATCTTTAAATCAATTTAATGTTGAAAATAAATTAAAGCAAAGAATCATGCATCAAAAGAATGAATGTACCAATTAGTTCTCTTCCACATATCCATGCAGTGCAATTACTCTACTAAATCTCACATCCTCTTGTCCAATAAATTAATCTTAATCAATTTGTTACATGTGCTTGATGTCCTAAAATTATTAACTACTTATTGCTCAAAGAAAATATAAAAATATCCCTACATTAAAGATGGACACAACTGTCGAAAATAACCTCCCTACGGCCTCTATGTAACGCAAGGTAAATTCTCGGTCTCACTTAATAAAATTATCCTGAATATGTTATTATTGTAGAGCTATATAACCAATGAATTAAAGGTGACCAGTTGAAAACTCTTCGTAAAGAATTATATTGAGATCAATATTATACTTATTCGATTTTTGTTATTGTTGTGTGTGTGGGGCGTGGGGGAGGACAACTATAAAGAAGTTGCAATAGTTTGATTAGAAAAATACCATCAAAGATTGTGGCGGGATAAATAAGATTCCTTCACTTTAATTAGAGGTTTTCGGTTTGCGTTTTGGATCAAACTTTTTTTTTTTTTGAGAGGGGGGGGGGGGGGGGGAAATTAAAAAAAAAAATAAATATTAAGTTAAAAAAAAAACCATCATTCACTTTAATTAGAGGTTTTAGGTTTACGTTTTGAATCGAGTTTTGAATGTGAAAAATCTTGAAGAAAGGAGCAAGCACTTACGAGCTTCTCCTAGAATGAGTCTTTTACAATGCGATTGAAAACAAATGCGAACACCAAACACTAAAAAAAGAAGAAATTTTATTACAAAGAGGATCATATTATAACCAAGAATCTTGTTGTCTGATCAATCAAATTATTGCAAACAATTAATCATGCAAATAGTTGAAGGCTAATAATAGAATAATGAGATGCAAAATAATAATAATAATAATAATAATAATGAGTGGACTTAGTATGAGTCTAATAATAAAGACAGAATGAAATGGTCAATTTGATTCCATTCCAAATTACTACCAAACAAAATTCCAACCTCAGCCGCACAATACGTGGCATTTTGCCAGACATCGATTTCTCTGCCACTTAACACCATAATAAAATTCTCTATTTTTTGATCTTTTTAATGTTTGAAAATCCGAAGAGGCCACAAAAAAAAAATTAAAAAAAATTAGAGGAGCTAAATATTAGAATATTAATTATTTTTCTCAATATTATAAATTTTTTCGTGAGTCGGAGTCTATTAAAAATCTTCTCTCTACTTCGTCTGAAATAGTGTATGTACACTTTATATTTTATCTTTTCCAGATCCCACTTTGTGAAAATGCACTAGGTATATTGCAGTTGTTGTTGTTTCATAACAGTATAAATTTATTGGATCAACTTGCGTACACCTTAACTAATTCTGTGAAATACCTGTTATCTCCTTACTAAAAACAGGTATAAGCAACTCTTTATACTTCGGTTTAACCAAATCAAATTCAAGACCGATTGAAAGAGCTACGTCTGACAGGATTGGGCTCATCATCCCGAATAAAAAATAAAAGGAATTGATAGTAAAATACTAGATCTTTTTTTTTTTTTTCCATTAATTCTTGTATTTATATGTGTCGATCCCTTTAGATCGACAATCCTACTTCTATAACTCGAATCATCCTCTGCAACAATATTTCATCATCATAACATTTAAGTTTTTGTTGAAATTAATATTTAATACTATATTACATTAAATATTTTGTCTGATAACATTTTTTTATAAAAGTTTCATCAAAAATAATTTTTGAATAAATAATATTGTTATAAGAGACTTGATGGTACTACACTAGCAAAAACTATAACGTCTCTCCAACACATATGTATATGGGGTAAAAGTTATTTTATAGTATATGGTATTTTATAGTAATCATCACAATCCAAGCCGACGCCCTGATCGTGATAAGCATCCCGAACCATAAAGGCCCGAGAGACCCCTTAGCTCAGCCCAGCCTACTAGGGATATTGTCCACTTTGGATTCAGACCCGCATGACTTTAAAACGTGTCTCTAGAGAGTAAAGCTTGCCTACTTATAAACCCAATATCCCTCTTGTGTTTTAAAGATGTGAAACTCCTTATCCTAAGTTGGGGTGTCACAGTAACGTAGGTCACATATTCGAGCCATGCACATGCGTCATGCGAATTAAGCGTGATATTTAAGTGGAAGAACTGTAGAAGAGCGAATACATTATACATACTTGAAATGCCTATGACAGAGCGAAGACATTATATATATAGTCGATGAACACAGAAAGAGAAGGGCCGACAGACTTCTAGCTTGTTGGCAACCTTTACGAAGAAAGGGTGCATGTTATACTTAATTAAACGATTGAATATATATCTCACACTGAAATGAGAGATGAAAGTGAAGTGTTTTATAAGACATTATACAAATTCACATGGTATGCATACTTTTGAACTAGACGATATTGTAGTCGAAGAGACAAATCCATAAAATTTGTTGAGCCAAAATAAACACTGCGTGTCATTAGCTTTAGTTGCGAGTCCGGTGGCGGAGCTAGCATACAATGAGGGGATTCATTCAAACTCCTTCGACAGAAAATTATATTATTCATACATGATTAAAATTATTTTTTATGTATATACATAAATATTGAATCCCCTTCAGCTAGTTTGTATGTGCACTTTGAACCCCTCAATGAAAATCTTGACTCCGCCACCAGTTGTAACACTGTTGAATTTAAATAAATTAGCTCTTTATAATCAAATTACGACAGGTTAAATATTTATAATTCTCTAGTAGAATCTATGTTATGAGAAATTAAGTACAATAATATTTCATAAATTATTCTGAATGAGTTAATTGGTGATTGCCAATTAGCAAATAACAACCAATGCCCATCTTCAACTTGGCTAGCCACCACTAGTAGAGGCTTCACAACAACATTGATTACACCTATATATAATACTCACATTTCTTTGTCTTTGGTTCTGGATAATCTAAAAACTATTACTCCATCTCAAATTATTTATTGTAATTTCAAAAAATAAATAATTATCTTAACTATTTATCATTTTAGGAATTCAAACTAATATGAATGATGACACATAAACAAAGTAATATTCAACGAAGATAGATTATATCTTAAGACAAAAATAAAAATAAATTATCAAAATTTCTAATAATTTGTCCTTTTAAGAGATATATAAAAGAGAAATATGACAGATGAGTCGAGGCGGAGATCGAGAGGAATATATGCCCAATACCTTTTCTATTTCAATTCGTTTGTTTGATTTTAATTTAACACGAAATTTAAGTAAATAAAGAATATTTTTAAGTTTTGTGGTTTTAAATTAAAAATATATAGAATATATTAAAATATACTTTAATTTTGTAATTTTTTAAATAAATATAAAGAAATATAATAAACAAATAAATTAAAATAGAAGGAGTATATGGAGTTGTAGCAGCATCTTTTCATTGACTTGGATGTCCCAATGTGTTGGCTGTGGGTCAAAAAGTGGCCCTATATTAGTATATTACACCAAGCTATTAGTCAACTTAATAGATCTTTGACTAATTATAACTTAATAAGTACCTAAATAATTTAATGAAGAAAAATAGGGGGAAAATACAGCAAATAATAGGTTGGAACTTGCTCTAGAGTTTAGATCCAGCTTAACAGTCAACAAAAAAATAGTACCACATCAAATATATACACTTGTTCACTAATAAAAATATCATTACAACTACTATAGCTAGTAGCAATAATAGTATGGGGTTGTGGTGCAGTGGATGGAACTCTTTCTCCCTTAATCAAAAGTTTCGAATTTGAGATTTGGATATGAAAAAATTCTTGGTAGGGAACATTATCCTCAGAATGGAGCCCTACCCGACGCGAATTCGAATTATCGAACTCCAATATGGATATCGAATACCGAATGGGAAACAAAAAAAAAGCTAGTAGCAATAATAGGTGTCTGCAGGAGAGTGCCAGAGACTGATTCAAAATTTTATTTAGTAGTTGTTTGGCCATGAGAATTTTTAATTTATTTTTTAAATATTTTCTCATTTTAGTGGAAAAAGTTAAAATAATATATGTTTGGCCATGAGAATTTCAAATACCATTTGGAATTGTATTTGGAAAAGTGAAAACAATTAAAACTTATTTTCACTTATTTTACTCCTACTTCTTTCATAAAATTTCAAAAACAACTCCAATTTATATTAATAGTCAAACACAATTCCAACTCCAACTTCAACTTCAATTCTAACTTCAACTCCAAAATTTTATGATTTTCATGGCCAAACGGGCCTTAATGTGTTCATTTTTCATAAGAAAAATTCACTATAGTCATTCCACTTTTAGAATTATATATAAGTTCAAAATGTAGTACTTCCTGAAAATTTGATGATTTTTACATGTATATCTAACCTCGGTATTAAATATACTTAGTTCAGTTGAACCATAGTTTGTTAGCAACATACATTTGCCAGCTGGGGCGGAGCTACAGCCATCGAAGAGTGATCAGATAAACACCCTTTGTCGGAAAAAAATTTCGAGTATATACGTTAAATATAAATATTTATTATTATATACAAATTGTTGAACACTCTTGACAATCTAAAGAAGCCCAGAAGTCAAGGGTGTGCAATTTTGCCCCAACAACCTGGGTTCGAAACTTCGCAGGTGCAGTATTTTATTTTCATTTTATGAACACCCAAAACTCTGGCTCCGCCACTGTAATTGCCAGTGATTCTAGTGGTAAGAGCATAACGTGATGTATATGGATTTGATGTAGATTACATTTTCTAACCTTAGAAAGTTAAAAAACTTGATATTTACATGAAAAATGGTGGAAGAACGTATTTATTGATCAAGAAGTTTCGAACTTTAGGTTGTGTGCCTCATACACTGGTTCTAGCGGTAAGAGCATAACGTGATATGTCACATGTTTGAACCTTATCAAAGACTAAAACTTGATATGTACATAAAAAAATGGTGGAAGAGCGGACTCGTTGATCATTAAATTTTGGATTATATATGTTACTTGTTGGGTTCAAACTGTGAAGAAAGTGTGAATGGAAAAATGGTGGAGGAAAGGAGACATTGATTTGAAAAGTGTACTCTCAAAATTGGAAAGTTCACTAAGTCTCCAACATTAGTGGGAGATGGGAACTTTGGAGTGTTTATAATAATGAACACTTACTCAACATGATAAGTGAGGCAAGAACATAGAGATGCCTCGCGTCGTCGTCGTCGTAGTCACTCACTCGGTTTCGGCTTCGGAAAAATGATCGATCAATGAGATCTATCTTTTTGGACAAACTATATTTGAATTCCGAAAAATACAAAGGGAAAATGAAAACGCAGTAAAAAAAAAATTCTTTTTCCTCGAACCTCCATTTATACATGCATGTAGAATTCGAAACAGTGTTTCGAACTAATGCAATACTTCATCGAACTGGTGCCATTATTTCGTGAACTGGTGCCACTGTTTCGTGAACTGGTATGCCTGTTCGGGAAAAGACATGCTCTTTGGATGAACGGACATAAATTTTCAGAAAAGACACACCATTTAATTGAACCAATGCCACCTTTTCAAAGAGGCATGTTATGACTATATAAATCTGCTTTTATTCACAGGTTTAGATATGAAATTTTCAGAATACAAAATTCTTCCTGACTTTAAAATTACTCTATGTGATCAATAAAAACGTTCTGTGCGTTCGAAGATATTCCAGTTGTTTGAGGTACCGCTACAATTGATTTGTTTGGCCATTTTATCCTGGGAGGAAAATTCCGCAACCTCGGGTACAGTGAGGGGAATTATCTCCTGAAGGAAAGTCCGTGAATTCGGGCGACTTGGCCATTTTTGTTTTCATCTTTATTTCTAAAATTCAAATACACCTCTTAGAAAGATCACTTTGATCTTGTGTTGAGGGTATTTACTGCACTTCATTGTGTTCTTGTTTTTAAACATAGAACTAAAGTTGAAGTTGTTGTTGTATATGTACAGATTCTGCATATCCGTAGAAGGAAATAACATGACTAGCCTCTCTACTTCTCCGGGGTCTACCGAAAACAACCTCTCTACTTCTCTGGAGATAGTGAGATGGACTACGTACATTTCACTCTCCCGAGACCCCACTATGTGGGAATACACTGAATTTATTATTGTTGTTGTATGTGTCACTAGCCCTCGGAAATTTCTCGATTATGGATAAAAGTAAAATAGGCCCCTACTTCCAAAATCATGCAACATCAAAGCTCTTTGGTACTTCACTACAACTTATGACAAGAAGCAAACATAAGATTTGGCAAATCTTGTTTTTACTGTCAAATGAAATTTTTAAAAAATAAAAATGTTGCATCATATAAGGGACTAGGATCTGCTAGTGTAAAATCAAAGAGTCAACCAAACATAAGAAAGAAGAAAAATCCCATCAATCACAATAGATATTGTCCATAAAATGTCCTTATAAAAACTTTAAAATACTCAATCACATAGGTGATAGGACAGTACTGTAAAAAATATTTCCACTAAGTGATAGGACACTTTGTGATCAATTTGAATTGCAGTGGAATGATTCAATCTCTTCGACTTTAATCAAATATCTCGAATTCAAACTTTTGGAATGAAAAAAGTTTTGCTGAGTTTATATGTATTTATGAGATCGAATATGGAATTTTGTTTACTCACATTAAATTGAGTATCTGTTTTTCTCTCTATTCTGCTTCGATAGAAAATTTTATGTTTTACACATCCATAGGATGAGTCCTTGAGTTTTCGGAACAATGTAAAAGAAGTGTTGATACGGACAAGCGCAGAAAAAACCTCTAAAATTATTTCAATGTTGAACCTTGAACATAAAAGAGTTTTGAATCGAATTTCTTTAGAAAAAAAGATCGTTTATCTCATGATAGCGAGCATCGCCTCAAAATTAAAATTTGAAACGCGCAAATTTAAATTTAGTCTAGTATCATTAATTACTACGAATACAAGACATCAAATGAGATGCAAATAAAAAAGAATTATCATATGACACTGTAAATTTTACTAAAAGTGCTTTGGAAGAATAGAAAACAAAAGCTGTGACAACAAAATCTAGATTTACCATTTGTGGGAAAAAATTGGACGTAATGTTACATCAAAAAGTTAAAGTTGTGCTATTTGTGAACAAAAAATAATACTTTTAAGAAATGCCAAAAATTGCATATTGATTTCTGAACACTCACAAAAGGTATACATTATTGTTTCTTGATTTTCTAATAAGTTTCAATCTTCCAAGACACTGTTAGCTACAACTATATAGTACTACTTTTGATTCTGTAATAATATTTTTAATTTTATTTTTTTAAAACAAAGAACTTAAATTCATCTACTCAAGTTATACAACAATAACATACCTCATTTAGATTCCGCATGTGAGGTCTATAGAGAATAGTATATACGGTAATTTTATTCTTATTTTATAAAGACGTACAAAAGATTATTTTTAAAAAATCCTCATGAACTCAATGAAACATCCATTCACAATATAAAACTATTTGTACTATTAATTCATTTTAAGATGTGAGAGAAGGTTAATTATCATATTTCCTAAATGGTTTTAAGCAGTGGTGGAGCCAGATTTTTGGTTAAAGATGTTCATATTTTTCTTTGGGCAAAGAACTGTTTAAAAAACAAAGAAAATAAAGCACTGCTGCATCTGTCAAGGTCAAACTCGGGTTGTTGATGCGGAAATGCATACTCTTGACCATTGGACTATTCTTCTTTAGCTTGTTAAGGGTGTGCAACAACATGTATATAATCATAAATATCTATATTTAATCTATATACTCGAAAAAAATTTCCGACGAAGGGTGTTCATCTGACCACCCTTAGTTCGCCGTGGCTCCGCCACTGGTTTTAAATTATATACATACACTGTTATTGTAAATAACCTTTACACTATCATATAACATATCTTACTATTAAGATTTCAAATCCCATATTTTAAGTTAAATGACCATACTAACCATGTTTAATGTTTGAACTCTTAATGATTAACAAGAAATTCACATGAATTACATAAAACAAAAATCTAATTATGTAAATATATTTTCCACCAGCAGTATATATAAATTAAACTTTTAGTAATAAAAAAAAAATAACTCTATTTTTTTTTTTTTCTTTTCTTTTTTCCCCTTTCTTCTTCCTTTGTCAAGAAGGGTGAGGAGAGGACAAAAGAGTAAGATGCCATTTTCTTTTCTAATTCTTCTATTATTACTTGTTTACATTATTGACTGAATTATTGAGCTTAGAAATAATTATTGAGATTCAAAAATGCAAGAAAAAATTAATTAAACATTTAACACTAAGAAATTAAATCTCCACTATAATCAAAATCTTAGCTCTTTTATATACATCATCATCATCAACTTCTTGATATATTTAAAGCAAAAAGATAATATAACTAGCTAGATATTTTTCCAAGTACCAAAATACCCACGGTTTTACTCAATTAATTCACCAAAAAAAAAAAACAAAAAAATCACTATGGGTTTGAGAAAAACGTAGGTATTTTGGATAACATAGAAAAAAAAAAACCAAAAAACTAAAAATTCAAGACTTTCTACTTGTTATGAAGAGGATCTGGACAACTAGGTACTCTTCTTTTATTGTCATGTGATAAACTTGTAACATTTCTCGTACCGTTGTTGTTGTTGTTGATGACGATGTTGTGAAAATACTTTCGAAAAATCTCCGTTTGATTAATCTTGATGCTGCTGGAATTTGTTTCCAATAATGCCACTGAACTTGATGGAAATATCCGGATTGCCATTGATAATTGTACCGTATGTAGATGAACGATAATGATTATCATGAGAACAAGTAACATGAAAGAAATCGAACTCGAAGAAGAAGAAGAAAAAGAATTCATGGGATTTTTTTGGTTGTTGGAAAATGACATGGGAAATAGTAAGTGAAAAACACCCACATAAAGAAAGAAAACACACAAAATGTATATAACAAAGTGATAGAGAGAATTTAGAGAAATGAATAGAGTTTTTCTCTCTCTCTCTCTCTCTTTTTATGTGTGGTTTTTCAACTACTCATAGTGTATGAGTTGACTGCTTGAGTTTGTTGTTCTACATAAAGAGAGACACAGAAAGAAAGGAAGGGCAAGTAGAGCCCTCGGGTTCGAGCTTTGGGTATGAAAATTTTTTTGGTAGGGAGCACTTCTCCCAAATGGGGGGTCCTACACGGCGTGAATCTGGATTAGTCGAATTCTAATGTGGGTATAAAAAAATTTTTGGTAGGGAGCACTTTCTCCGAATGGGGACCCTACGCGGTGCGAATCTCGATTAGTTGGATTCCAATGTAGGTACCAAATATCGGATGGAAAACAAAAAAAAAAAAAAGGAAAGAAAGGGAAGAAAATGGTTGTGGGGTGGGGTGGGGGAATGAGGTCTTATGCGGTGCGAATCTTGATTAGTCGAACTCTAATATGAATATCGAGCACCGAATGAAAAACAACAAAAAAAAAAAAAAAACGAGAAAGGGAAGAAAATGGGGGGGGGGGGGGGGGGGGGGGGGGTGGAGATAGGGGGGGGTGGGGGGACAAGGGTAGTATTCATGCAAAAGGGTAGGGTCCATTTATGAAAAAATACATAAAAACTAGCAGTGGGTGTGTTGTTGTATGAGGTTGTTGTTGGAACTTAAAATGTCTTTAGAATAAATTCTAAATCTAATGTACTGACTTGATTAATTAAGATTTGTGTTGTCATACAGCAGTGATGGAGTCAGAATTTTTATAAAGAACGTGAACGTTCATTCAAAATTTGAAAGACAAATTATACGAAAAGGTCAAAGGAGTTCAATTCTACTTTATATATATATATATATATATATATATATATGTCATTTAATTTAGTCTCAGTTCATAACTATTATCTTTAACTTTGAATGTGTACAAGTAAACACTTAAACTTTCATAAAGTTGAACAAATAGATACTTGTATTCTATGTGACATAATACACGTTGGACGCCATGTATGACATGAAATGACCACATAAGATGCCACATAGAATGCATGTGTGTACTTGTTCAACTTTATACAAGTTTAAGTGACTGTTTGTGCACACCCACGGTTGGAAAGCGTAGATGAAAATTGAAGCCCGATTAAAAAGCACATTTATGTATTATGTCTAATAAATAATTAGAATCTTGTATAACCAAAATACTGAAGGATGTTCGGATGAAAAAAGTGTCTTCTCTATTAAAAGTAGCAAATTTCACAAATAATATTTCACATTGACGATGTCATTTCTACCTCAAGCACACCTCATCTTTACCACGGCTAATCCCCATCCGCACAACCCCGTACCCCTAACTATCAACCTAATAAAATAAATAAGAGATTCATTTATTTTTCTTGATCAAACACAAATAGAAAGTAAAATTAAATATACGTATTTATATTTATGTGAGCAACCCCTCTTGGTAGAGTTACAGAGTTTGATATGTAAGACTTGGAGAATAAATACGAGTGACACTAGTAATTACTCCTTGCTTTCTAAAATACCTATCACATATTTTTAAAGTTAAATAACATAAATTTTGATTAATATTTTTCATATAGTTTTTCAGCATATAGATGTGAGAAGAATTTTAAATTCTTATATTACTTTTATAAATGGATAGTTTTTAAAACTCTAAATTGTAATCTTAAAATATTAAATTAACCTAATTTAATCCTATATTTGAATATGAATCAATTGACTGTCGAAAAGCAGATCATGACAAGATTTTTAAGACGGAGGAGTAATATCGAAATATTTACCTTGCAAATTTCTTAAATAATGGAGAAAAGAGAGGAAAATGTGGAAGTACATTATATATGTATATATATATATATATATTTCACCAAATCTTCATGAGTTTTTGAATTTCTTAAAAACTTTATAGAATTAATACATTTGAATGCATGTGTAATTATCAAAATCTAAAGAATGGAATGTCGGTGCTATGCTACATAATTACTGAATAATTAATTAATAATAATTAGAATGAGATTAAAAGTACAATTTTATAAAATAAAGAGAAAAAGTACTCATATAATTTTTAAAAAATAAGAATAAGACAGAGATTAGCTAAAACATGAGGCTACATATATTTTGGTAGGTTAAATTGACCGGGAATCTCGCTATTGTGTTAAGAAATTACTTTGTTTTTAATTTTTTAAATCACTAATTACAATTAAGAATAAAATTATATATGCATGTAATTTAGCAAATTGTATTTTTTGTTTTTGTGGAGATATAAGTTGAACTTGTACAAGATTTTAACTAGGTTCGTACGACTATAATTGCTAACTTTGATGCTAATTAAGTGAACTTGTGAATCCTATTTTTTAAAAATATATTACTACAATTTGTTGTTTTTTTTATTTCAATATATAAAATAGGACAGTTCGATCATAAAGCATTCGACATTTACGTAAAGAGCAAGGAAGAATCGTACCCCGAAAGATATAACGTAAATAACGTATCCTAATATAAATATTAGTGATTGCTCAAGTCGCTTGAATCTAGGGGCGGACCTATAGTCAAAAATTTGGTGCTCCGACACCCATTAAATCCGACACAAATCAGGTATAATTATATAAAAATATATATAATTTGGTATAAGATTTAAAAAAGTACCATGTAAACAAAGAAAATAACTGAACGTTTTAGTTTCTAGACAGAATGTTAATGTCGATATATGTGTTCGAACCTCCATGACCTTTAAATTCTACATACGCCACTGCTTGAATCTGTAACCTACAAATCGCACAAAATATATATACCATTTTTTTTTTAATTTCAAAGTAGAGAATCAAATTGCTAAATGGTGTGTTTTGCGAGGGTACTATGAATTGGTACATAAACAAAAATGTATAATTTGATTAGAATTTTTAAGCTTAATATTAATTTAACTCATGCGAAACAATTAAATTTTTATTTTTATTAAAAAATATATTGTATTTAAGACAATTGAGTTTCGGATCAAGTTTTCATAATTGAGAATTTATCCTCATCAATCCTATAATTGCCTATTTCTAACTACAATATAAGCGTGAAAAAATAGTCAGTTGAATATTCTTCGTCAAAAAATTTATATTGCATATATATTAAATTATATTTTTTAAACAAAAGAAACAAATGAGTATATATACATTGTAGTCTTGGAAGTTGTTCATTCCAACACTCCAATATAATTTAATTCTACTTTGAATATTTAAAATGTTTTTTCGTTACATTCATTTAATTATTATTTTTTAAAAACCATTGGTCCACTCTTTTTTTCTTTTCTTTTTTTTTTTTTAAATTTGTGATAATTGAATTTAAGCTAAACAATGTGCTAATATTCCATTTACCAAAACCACGAAAACAAGGTCGGTTGAAAACTCTACCTAATATGTGATTAAATTATATACATACTTTTAGCAAATTAAATTTTCATCTATACTAGAATGGAGTTTCACGATCAGAAATTCTCATTTTTCCGACTGAAAATTTTCGACTGGAATAAGTAGTCAGAAATTTCCGACTACTTCAGTTGAAAATTTTATTTTTTATTTTTTATTTTTTACAAAATACTTTTTCAATACTTATTTGTGACAAAAACAGTCAGAATACTTGGTAGCAAATTTCGGGAAATATATATTCCGACTACATTAGTTGGAAATGCTAATACATAAATTAAATTAATAATTAATTTATTATATATCCGACTACTGTAGTCGGAAATATAAATAATTAAATAAATATAATACTAAATATATAATCAGTCCCTTATATGAAAATTAAATAATTATTTTAAAAAATTATTAAATATATATTTTCGACTACTGTAGTCAAAAAAATAATTAATAATTAATTAAGTATATATCCGACCACTGTAGTCGGAAATACTAATAACTAAATAAATATATTATTAAATATATAATCAGTTCCTTCATGAAAATTAAATAATTATTTAAATAAATTATAAAATATATATTTTTCTACTACGATAGTCGAAACTACTAATAAATAAATAAAATTAATAATTAATTAAATATATATCCGACCATTGTAGTCGAAAATGTAAATAATTAAATAAATATATTACTAAATTTATAATCAGTCCAATATATGAAAATTAAATAATTATTTACCTAAATTAATAAATATAAGTTTCCGACTACGGTAGTCGGAAAATCTAATAAATAATTAAATTACTAATTAATTTAATATATTTCCTACTACAATAGTCGGAAATATAAATAATTAAATAAATATAATACTAAATATATAATCAGTCCCTTATATGGAAATTAAATAATCATTTAAATAAATTATTAAATATATTTCCGACTACTGCAGTCGAAAATACTAACAACTAAATAAAAATAATAAATAATTAAGTATATATCTGACCACTGAATAATTAAATATATTTAACTTTTTTTCAACTATAGTAGTCAAAAATTTACAAAATTAAATAAATATAACACTAAATATATAATCAGGTCCCTTAAGAAATAATTAAATAATTATTTAAAAAAGTATTAAATGTACATTTCCGACTACTGTAGTCGGAAATATTAATAAATAAATAAAATTAATAATTAATTAAATATACATCTGACCATTATAGTTGTAAATGTAAATAATTAAATAAATATAGTAATAAATGTATAATATTATTTTATACGGAATTTTAAAAATAAATGACATAAATTATTAAATATATATTACTGACTGTTATAGTCAAAAATAAAAATAATTATATAAATAAGTAAACTATTAAATATTTATTTTCGACTGAAGCAGTCGAAAATATTAAATAGGTATGAGAGTTAATGACTAAATATGTATTTCCAACTGAAGTAGTCGGAAAATTTAAATATAAATAAATAATTATATATATTTCCAACTACTGTAGTCAGAAATCTTATAAATAATTGATTTAAATATATCTCTATAATTTAATGATCTACCGATCGAAGTAGTCGAAACTCTTAAATAATTGAAAATATTAATTTTCTATCAGACGAAAGTAGTCGAAAATTTACATTTAATATACTCAAAACACAGCATTCCCAATTCACTCTATCTCACTTCCTCTCTCTCTCAAAGTTAGGGCATGAAATATCTCTCTCGCATCCCTTCTTTTCGCCTCTCTCTCAGAAATTGATAACGGCGACGAAAGGCTCCGTTTCTCGCAAGTATTGGTAACGACGATGGTCAGTGTATGCTGTGAAGGCTACATTTCTCACTGATTCAAGGTAAGTTGGTTTATCTCTACCCCAACTCCATCACTTTAGTTATATGCACTTGTGAGTTGCCGGATTGTGCGAGAGGCAGTCCGTAAGCGTCAATGCAGAGATAACTGCTCAGCTGTCGTAATTGCTTTTAGGAAAAAATAGTAAAATCTAAGCCACTAAATCAGTTATTTTGTTTATATTTTATGGTGGGATGTATGTTGCTTTCATCGAATTTAGTTACACATTGTATCGTTCGGAGCTCTTGGCCTTTGACCAAGCTGTGCAATTTGTTGTATTTGATCATCTATTCAATTGCTTTTCTCTCAACACTTTATTTGAGGTCAGTGGTACTGGTGGCCAAGTTTTTTGTATCAATGTTGCCTAATTACATACGAAATTGTATATTAAAATTTATCTAATTTCTGCCCAGCTGAAGCTGCATATACGTACATTGGTGTACGTATGTAGTATTAATTTATTAATGTATTTTGCTACTTGGTTCTTCTCTCTTTTGTACCTCAATAACTTTGTATAGTATTTTCACTCTAGCTTTTACTTTTTGCTGGTCAAACTTGTCTTCAAAAATGCTTTTCTTGATTCGAGTCTACGAAAACATGCTATCTACGAAAACATTGCTTGTAGACTTGGTCATTGGTGTTTTTGTCTCACTCTAACAGGGTCACTATTTGTGCTATTAGGTGACATATTGTAACACCCCTATGTTTCTTCTTCTTCTTCGCCCTTCTTTGGTGTGAACGTTTGCACGTATTGTGACGGGTGATTATGTCAGTTAGTTTGGATCTGACCTTTTTCCTGTGGGTGTTTACTTCTACAAAAGGGGGATTTGCACCTCTAACATCATTTCATAACATTTCTATTACTGTGGAAAACGGAAAGGAGAAATCTCCACTAATAACTGAACCTACCTATTGTGTGAATGCAGATAGTACTTTCTAAGAAAGGACTTGATAATTTTTCCGAAGGTCAATAAACACCACCACCATCACCACCACCACCTGTTACCACAACTCTTCAACCAGCTACTATAAATATTATTTCTCCTCCAAGGGCAACTATTTCACTACCAAATGTATTTTTTATGTCCCCATCGCCCCATCAGTTCTAGCCCTCTTCTCCCCATATTAGTCTGCATAGTAGCTCTTCAGTTGTACCTTCAACATCATCCACACCTAGCCTTTCTGAATTGAGAATTGGAGGTCCCAACACATCGACATCACCCTCTATTGATAGTGCTGCAGCGTCTAATGCTACATCAACTGCTTCCCAATTTCTAAATTTAAAGAGTTAGTAGAATATGACGGCAACGGGAGGCTAATGATCGCCCCTGATGATAATGGGTAAGTAAATCTTATGTTTTTTTGTATTTTTAAACATTTTCGAAAGTTAAGATAATTTAATGTAATTTTATTGCAGGTTCATTCCCGCCTATACCGGTGGACATATGGTTATAGAAGTAATTAAATTATTTTACACGGAGCCGTGGGGTAGTTGGAACGAGATTCGACTCAACATCAGAATGCTTATGTGGAATCAGTTTGTGGTATAGTGAAAATCAAAGAATTTACCATTTCAGTATGCTATGAATGATGAATTTACCTTCATATCAGTTAACTAATTTCATAACTTTATATTTAAACTATTTTACAGACAAAGTGTGCATGGAATTCTCGTCATGATAATGAAATATAACGCATTTTCAAGTTGAAAGTAGCTCAACGTATCAAAGAACACTTGTATGAGGCCCGAAAGCACTTGGAAAAATCTGGATGACTGGATGCTAATGTGTGGGATCA
>NC_061121.1:2111793-2182238 GCF_002878395.1 Capsicum annuum
GGAAGAGTGTTGGGGTGGGGTGTGGGGGCTGGAAGGGGCTGGGGGTGAGGTGGGGATGGGGCTGGGAGGGGTGTGGGGGCGGGGTGGGGAGGGATTGGACGGGACTGGTGGGGTAGGTGTTGGGGGTTGGGGATGTGCTGGGGTGGGGGTGGGGGTAGGGAAGGGTTGGACGGGGCTGGTGGGGTGTGGAAGGTTGGGGACGGGCTGGGAAAGGGCTGGACGGGTGTTGGGGTGGGGTGGATGGGCTGTAAGAGGCTGGGGTGGAGTGGGATGGGCTGGGGGTTGGGGACAGGCTGGGGTGGAGTGGGGAAGGTTTTTTTTTTAGAAAAAAAATTATTATTTTTAAATATTTAAAAATATTTTTTAATTTAAAAAGATGGAGGAAAAAATGACCTTTTTTTAATTTATTTTTTAATTTTAATATTTTTTAATTTTCTTAAAATTATTTTATGGAAGGGACTGGGGTGGTGGGATGGGGCTGGTTGGGGGGTGGGGGTGGGGATGGGCTGGGGTGGAGTGGGGAAGGGTTTTAAAAAAAAAATTATTATTATTTTTATATTTAAAAAAATAAATAAATTAAAAAAGATGGAGGAAAAGAAAGATCCTTCTTTTTTCTTTAATTTTAATATTTTTTATTTTTTTTATTAGTTTAATATAAAATTGGCCAAAAATTGACCCCCACTCGCATCCTCAGGCGAGTGACTACACTCTCCTTGGCATAGTCATCATTTCAATGTCACATAGGCGAGGTCAACGGTCAAAGGGTGCAAATATTACTTTTTAATGGGTTCAAAGGTTAAAATGACAAATATGTAAGTAAAATATCCGACTTACAAAATCAATATAATACAGTGATCCAAAAAATTACTTAGTCATAATATTTTAATTACTTAATACTTAGTTATTAATATATTTTTTTAATTAAAAATCTTTTTCCAAAGGCAAGAAAAAGCCATATAGTTTACTGGCTGGAGCGATCTGCACGAGGAGTTGTCAAATCCATGAACATTCACAAGACTACACTACACTTTTAGAAATTTCCCCAAAAAAAAATAAAAAATTAAAGATAAACAAAAACAGAAGTTTATTTACTTCTACTTCCTCCATTTCAAAAAGAATAATCAATTTTAACTTAACGCTGAATTATAAGAAAAAAAAAATTAAAATTTTATAATTCTAAATTAATGTTATATCAAATGTAATAAAATATTTATTAATCTTATAATATAAAATATGTCATTTAAAAAATTAAAATTGAAATATTATCTTACAAAAATAAATAAATCATTCTTTTTAATTAAATGATCAATTTTGACTTAACACCTCATTTAAAAAAATTAAAAAGATTTTAAAATTTTGTGCTTCTAAATTAATGTTATATCAAATATAATAAAATATTTATTAATCTTGTGATATAAAACATGTTATCTAAAAATTAAAATTAAAATGTTATCTAAAAAGAACAAAAAATATTCTTTTTTGAACAAGTGAAGTAGTATATACGGTCAGACAAATCCCCAAAAATCAAACGACTAGGTCCCTCATAAAAATGTAAATACAAGAGTAGTATATTTCAAATATAAAATTTATATATTTAAAAATTAGATAAAAAATAATAATAAGTTACAATATTAAAATATTAAGAAAGTATTAATACAATTATAAATTAAGACATAAATTATAAGGGGTGAAATAATAGTAATTTGTAAGTTAATTAGCATTTGTTAAATATTATACCCATAATTAATTCCTCATTAACCAATGTGTTAAAAATATTCATGTGTCAGTGTATTGGAATAATCACCTACTTTTTCATCAGAGTTTGAACTATGAAAAAGTTTGATAAAAGTAACCCAAAACTTTTCAACATTGTCGGATTTGTCCCCCAAATAAGGGATTAAAGAAAAGTGCCTTTTGTTTTTATGTGTCTCTGAAATTGTTTTTTTTTTTTTTTAAATAAAATAAAAAATAAAACATCAAAATCAAAGTTCCTATTTTTTATAAAAAGCATATCTGATCTTCTGGATGTGAATAAAGTTAAATGCCTTTTAAGTTTGTACCTTGAATTTGTTTCTCTTTGTGTCTTTTTATCATGCATTTTCCTTCTTTTTTTCTGAAATGTTTTTTTTTAATAAAATAGTTCTCAAATATATATATGTGCATTCAAAATCTTAAATTAGTTGATACAAATTATTATGGGGAGAAAAAGGTCCAAATTTTCTCATACATTTATTAAAATAATTGCTTTGTGTTAAAGGTTTAATATTACTCTATTGTTAGCAAATTATTTTGTATTTGTTCTTATAATAATGAGATTTCACCATGAAATTGATGTACTTCATGTGTTCAAAGATTCAATTTAGAGTTAATACATAAAAATGACTCTAAACTTGACACTAAATTATAACTTTTACCTTAAACTTTAACAGTGCACAAATATGACCTCCAATTCTACATGGAAAAACGCGTGTTCAACACGCAAAACTGGGCGTGTCCAGCTTAAAATCTAAGGGCATAATACATAAATATGACCTTAAACTTTAACAGTGCACAAATATGACCTTTAACTATTCAAAACTGCACAAATATGATCTTTAAATGACTCTTCACTATTATTTTTTCATTATTTTGGGTTCAAAGATGAAAATGACATCTAATTTCTTTTGTCATTGCGGAAAAAGATCAATATTGAAGATTTATTAATTAGGTTGGTCAGCCTCATATGAAAAAATCGAGCAGGTATGTATATATATTATAAAGCAGAGGACGAATTTAAGTTATATAATATATCTAAATATTATTTATTTAAATATTAAATTAAAGATGAAATTATACTGATAATAAAAAAATTATAGTTTTAATAAAATGTTATTAAATTAATGTTATTAAGAATAGTAGTAGTATATTAAATTAACGTTATCAAATTAACGTAATTAAAATGTTATTAAATTAACGTTATTAAAACGTTATTAAATTAACGAGGGGCGGACCTACGTGGTTGCCATGGGGTTCACCCAAACCCCCTCGGTAAAAAAATTACGTTGTATATATATATAAGATAGAAAATGTATATATTTATGTACGTATATTAATGTTAAACCACATGAAACAAGACACTTAGATAGCCCAGTGGTGTTATTTGCTCTTCTTGGGCGCTTCCTTCAATCTATTGTGCGAGTTTGATCCCTGCTAGTGGTTTTTTTTTTTAATTAAAAAAAAAACTAGGTGCTGCTGCTACAGAAATAAATAAATAATAATAATAATAATTTTTTTAAATTAAAAAAAAGTTAGGTGTTGCTACTATAGAAATAAAATTATTATTATTATTATTATTATAATAATAATAATAATAATAATAATAAAAATGATGTCGGTTCAACACAAAAAACAAAACTTTGACAGTGCACAAATATGACCTTTAACTATTCAAAACTGCACAAATATAACCTCTCTCCAAGTTAGCCCTTTTAACGATATGGCACCGTGTGATTGGATTACCTTTCCACGTAGGCGCGAGTGAGACTCACGCATGGGTTGCAAAATTGGAGATCATATTTGTTCAGGTTTTGAATAGTTAAAGGTCCTATTTATGCACTATCAAAGTTTAAGGTCAAAGTTATGATTTGGTGTCAAGTTTAGGATCATTTTTATGTATTATCCATTCAATTTACTCTTCAACTTTTGACTATGGTTTAATATTAACCTCAGCTCAAAGCTTCAAAAAAGATAAATTATTTTCAGGTTCAAATTTAAGAAAAGCCAAAAAATACTAGATGATTTTTCTCGTCTGTCTTAGGCTTGACATGCAGAGTTACTTGGTATTTACTCCATAAATTTAATCGAGGTACGTAAGTGTTGGTCCAGACACTATGATCATTTTATTTTTTAAAAAAAGATAAAGCATCTAGGTATTCCTGAACTATGACAAAAGTTGCTACGACATATTCCAATTTCAGGGAGGTCTTATTACCTCCTGGACTAAATTTTAGCATATATTCGCCAATATTTTTAATTGGCGTAGCACATAACAGTCCTTCACACACCTCACACACCTCAGATATTTAACTTTATGCAATATGTCACGTTAGTATAAAAGGGTGATAAAAATATTCTAAAATTGAGTTCAAAAAATAATAAAACTCTCATAAAGTTCAAATACGTCCTAACCGCTCTGGTCATACTAAGGGTACTAAATGCCTATCTCGGAAAAATGAGAGCTCCCACCTTTTGATAAGTGTGGATAAGTTAAACCTCTTTTAAGTTTGTACCTTGGATTTGTTTTCCTCTTTGTGTCTTACTATACAATCTTTTACTCATTTTCTAACAATCACATTAAAGTTTAATAAGTCTCTGAGGTTGTCTTTTACTTAACTCTTTTTTACCATTTTCTTCTTGGAATTACTAGTGATTTCATTTCAATTTTGGCCATTTTCTTCTTGGCCATTTTCTTCTTTCTCATGAATAGGGATATGGGACTTGTTAAATAGTTTTTAATAAATAGAAAATGACAAAATGAGATTATTACTCTTTAAATGAAAAGAGGATGTGGCCAATTGATTGTCCATGATGAGGTTTGAGTTGGCATTGCCATAGGGATTTTTAATAAATGTTTGGAATGTGACATTCCTTTTTCTTAATTTTTGTGACCAAACCATAGTCCATAAGGCCACTAGGAATTTTGAATAAATTAGTTTTCTTATAATAAATGTACATTCAAGAGAAAATAGTTTGAGATACTTCATGTATTTATTGAAATTTGAGCAATTTTGCTCTTTGTTAAACTTTGGATCTAATATTTATCATGCCATTAGCAAATATTTCCTCCGTCCATCTTTACTTATTCATTTTTTTATTGGCACATGAATTAAGAAACAGTAAATAATAAGGATAATTTTATCATATTACGCTTTGAATGTAATAAATTTAATGCTTTGGAAAATGCATTAGATAATGAATCATGTTTAATACTAAGGATAAAATGAGTAGAAATAGATAACTATCCATTGATTTTATAAATTGGACAAATATTATTGGACATTCTAAAATAAAAAAATGAATAGGAAAGAAATACATGAATTTTCACCAGTTCTCTATTTATAGAACAATTGTTTAGTTAATGGTTGTATATTTATTTCTCTTTCAACTAAGGGATTTTTCAGATCCACAGTCTAAAAGCTCCTTTAAAAATGGAAATTTTATGAAAAAATGTTAGATCACATATTAAAATTTTATAAGTTAATGCAAATGTTAGACGTTTAACTAATATTTTCTTTGTACGGTTGAGGGATATATAAGCATTGATTAGATTTAATTCTAACGTTCTTCAAAAGAGTAATTTTCTTAGGGGCGATATTGAGATGGATGTGTGAACGACATACTATAAGGAATAGGATTAAAAATGAAAAATATTTGGGATTAAGTGGGAATAGCCTTCGTGATGGACAAGATGAGAGATACGAGATTGAGATGGTTTGAACATATAAAGAGGAGATGCACAGATGCTCTAGTGATGAAGTGTGAGCGGTTGACTATGATTCATCTAGGACGGGGAGACGCCGGTAGGTTGGAAAAGTATTAGAGAGATGTGATTAGAGTATAGGAGATAGGACACGTGCAGCTTACCAAATACATGACTTAGATACGAGAGTATGGAGGTCGAGTCGAGGACTAGGATAGAAAGTAAGTAGATAGTGAAGCGTTGCAATCTTATAAATTTATTATTACATGTTATTTCATTTGCTACAATTATCGTGTTATTTGTTGTTGTTACTGTTCTTTTTTCCATTGTCTCTAACTTGACTTATTCAATATTCAATTTTCTTCGTACTGATTTTGATATGTTTTATTTTAGTCGAGAATTCTTCAAAAACTATTATCTTATGTAGTTTCGGGTATAAGAATCTGTATAATTGCAACACCAACTTCAACAATAGTTCATGTATAAATAAGAACACCTTTGAAGTTCTTTAACACCGTCAACACAAGATTACTTAATAATCTATCAAGAAGTGTGTTAAATTTTAGAAAATAGATGAAACAGAATTTAAGGCCAAGTTCTCTGACTTCACGGAGTGTCCTTAAGGAATAATTTCCCTCACTGTATCCGGGGTTATGGAATCTTCCTCCCAGGATAAAATGGCCTACAATCCGAACAATAGAGGTACCTCAAAATGTCAGATTCTACGAACTCACTCAACAGTTTGATTGATCACACAGAATGTTTTCAAGACAAGAAGAAAGTTTTTATTTCAGAAAAATCCTGTGGATAAAAGCAGATTTATATAGCCTTCATATGCCTCTTCTGAAAAGTGGCAATGGTTCACTTAAAAGGTGAGACCTTTCCTGAAAAATCATGCTTGTTCGTCCAACTGAACAGGCAGACCATTTCATGAATCAGTGTGTCACTTCGTTGAAGGATTGCATCCTTCTAAAGTATCAGTTCGAAATAGTGCATCTCTCAGAACACAGAAAAATTTACTGCGTTTTTACTTTCCCTTCGGATTAAATTTCTGTCGAATAAATTGTCCAAAAAGATAGATCTCATCGATCGATCATTTGACAAATCCAAATCCAAATCCGAAGCCGAGCGAGCGACGACGATGATGGCGCGAGATATCTCTTATATCTTGCCTCACATACCATGTGGAGTAAGTGTTCCTTATTTTAAACACTCACAAGTTTTCTTTTTCTACTAATGTGGGGGAAAGAGTAAACTTTCCAATTTGGGAGTACACTTTGTAAATTGGTGTCTCCCTTCTCCACCATTTTTTCTCTATTTTTTCATTCACACTTTTTCATATACTTTGAACCCAACAATCTCCCACATGAATGAGAAATAACTATTTTTCGCAAAAAATTTACGAATAAGTATGTGATTATCTAACAAAGACTGATTGCATATGATAAGTGGGTTTTCCTTTGAACTTTTCGTAGTGAACATGCATTGGATGCACTCGGTCAATCGATAGATTTGATATCTTTGAACCGTCGAGCCTTAGTTACACCTAGACAACACATGTCACACAACCAGCCTTTTACCATTTATGGTTCTCACGGTTTTGTTCTTTTCAGCCATGAACACGTCCCGATTTTAGGAGAGCTTATAGAATAGGCATTTACTAACATTCTCCTTGAAGCAGCTTCCACTCCATCTTCACATAGGTGATTTCTATACGTTCAATCCTATAGGTTAAACTATTTGATCAAATCTGTTAAATTTAGATAATCATTAAAAGACTTTTAATTTTAAGTCTTATCCTTGTATACTAAACATTGTCTACATCATGAGAATGAGTTGGGTAATTGACAATGTTGAACCTGTCAGACACAACTTTGTTTGATCTCCTTGAACCTAGCTCTTGGGATCTCCAGTCCGCTAGGTAGAGTTACCGCCATGCTGACTTGTTCTAGGCCTTAAAACCCATTCCCTTGGATGACCTTTCCACTCCTTCTCTAGATAGGCCTCTTGTAAGTGGATCCGACACATTATCCTTTGACTTAACATAGTCAACAATGATAATTTCCCTAGAGAGAAGTTCCCTAGCGGGTATTATGTTTCCGTAATATGTGACGAGATTTACCGTTGTACATCATGCTCCCTGCCCTACTTATTGTCGCTTGGCTATCACAGTGTATACATACTGATGCCACTGGTTTGGGTCAATAAGGAATATCTTCCAAGAAGTTCCGGAGTCATTCTGCTTCTTCACTGGCTTTATCCAATGCGATAAGTTTAGATTTCATTGTAAAGCGAGCAATACATGTTTGTTTGGATGATTTCCAAGAGACTGTCCTCCACCGATAGTAAGTACATATCCACGCGTGGATTTTACTTCATTCGATTCGATGATCCAATTTGCTTCACTATATCCTTCAAGTACCGCGGGATATTTATTATAATGCAAAACATAGTCTTGAGTGTGTTTAAGATACCCCAAGACTCTTTTCATTGCCATCCAATGAGTTTTGTTGGGATTACTCGTGTACCGACTCAATTTACTAATAGCGCATGCTATATCTGGTCGTGTACAGTTCATTATATACATTAAACATCCCAATACTCTTGCGTACTCCAATTGTGAGTCACTTTCACCTTTATTCTTTCGAAGTGCAAAGCTCACATCCAATGGAGTCTTGGCGTTTTTACTTTCCCTTCGGATTAAATTTTTGTCGAAGTTATTTTGTCAAAAAAGATAGATCTCATCGATCATTTGCCAAATCCAATTCCAAATCCAAGCCGAGTGAGCGACGACGACAGCGCGAGGCATCTCTTATTTCTTGCCTCACTTACCATGTGGAGTAAGTGTTCCTTGTTTTAAACACTCACAAGTTCTCTTCTTCCACCAATGCGGGAGAAAGAGTGAACTTTTCAATTTAGGAGTACACTTTCTAAATTGGTGTCTCCCTTCTCCACCATTTTTCCTCCATTTTTTCATTCACACTTTTCCATATACTTTGAGGTTTGAACCCAATAGAAACAACCTCTTCACAAATAAACTATGTGCCAAACATTTTTTATATAAGATGATTTATAGCTACACAAGTATATATAAATTATTTAAATTACTTGAGAATTAGAATGGTTGGTATATCTACCATTTTCCCCTTTTAGATTGAAACCATAGTTGAACAAGATTTACTATATTAAGAGGTACTTAAATGGAGTAATAATTAGATTTGAAAATCCAACCTGTCAAATTTTATCATTTTAACTAGATTTTTTTCTTTTTTCATATTTTTATTTTTGTGGAAGTATATATTTGAACATAAAGAGTTAGGTGATATACAGAATGAAATAATAAAGGCTCTATGTGGAAATGGAGGAAGATGCAAAATAAATTAGTCATTATAAGTTTTAAGGGTACATATACCAACCAAAAATAAATTCAAGATAGGGATATATAATTATATCCCAAAAAACTAATGGCAGAAACTATCACTTCCATGTCCTATTACAAAGAAATAATCTTTTGGTTATATAACCATTTTAGAAAATCAATAAAAAAAAAAAAAAAAACAATACAAAAAAAAAAAAATCTACTCAAAAGTGTGTACTATATATGATGAAATCGAGTAATTACCAAACAAAGTTGTGGTTGGATAAATAAGATTCTTTCCTTCTTAATCGAAGATCGTATGTTTAAACCCTAATAATATGAAAAATCTTGTTCCAAAGCACTTTACTCATATGTTTGATTTTGTCAAGACTAACTTCAGACACTGTGTTTCCAATGTGGAAATATAAGTACTATATGCAGAGGCGGAATCAAGATTTTCACGAAGGGATTGAAAATTTGAAGAAAAATTAACTGAAGGGGTTCGACATCTATTATATATATATATAATATAATTTTAGTAATGTATAAATAGTATATTTTTCGTCGAATGAGATTCAGTGGACCCTATTAATTTCGCAAATTGGCTCTGCCCCTGACTACATTTAAAAACCATCAAAAGGGGATATATTCGAATTAAATGACGATGTCAAAACAGATTGCCCCGTAATTCAAAGTTAAATACAAAGATTTGGATCAACATTGCCCATTATTTTCAGCCAAATACACACTTTTTTTTTTCTTACCCCTACTTAAGAGCTCCCATGTTCTTTCTCGACTCGAACCCATAATCTAATTAGGATTGAAAATGATGATGCTTACCATCCGAACAATAAATACACGTGTATCCCGGCCATTGTAGCACGTATGTTGCCCAGGGAATAAGGGGCGGCATGATGACTTGGCGTCATCCTCACTTTCCTCCGACTTATCACCAGCAGTCTGTTCAAGGTTCCAAACTCAACGATGACAACTAAACACGAGGGTTTCGCACGTTGCTGGACTTAACCCTGCACCTTACGGCCCGAGCTGACGAAGGCCATGCACCACCCGTGTCTCTCAATTGTGCATGCATTAATCCTAAAATTAAATATCGAACACCGAATAAAAAAAATATAAAATCAAACTAAATTTGCACGAAGTGTCAAAGATTTGATAAATTCATTTTCATGACAGACTGTGTTAATAATCATAGTAGTCAATTTCTTTATGAATGCTGTCCTTGTTGTCCCCCTACACTGCATTTACATTCTTCATTAATCCTCATATTAATGTACGACCTGTCCTTGCTATTTTTAAAAATAAAAACAAAACCCAAAAAAAATACACAAATTAAAAAAAAAAAATTAAAAAAAATCACAGAAAGTAGAATTACTAAATTTAGAATGAACTTCAGATTTACGAGATTGAAGTTGAAAAATTCATATTTGAAGTTTAGTTGAAGTTAAAATTTGGTGGTCCAAATTTTAGATACGCATATCTGATATTTGAATTATTAAGCTTAACTTTGGCACTGAAATATTAATCAAAATTAACAAGTGTAACAAAATAAATGCAAAAAACATAGAAATTAGAATTACTAAAATTTAGAATGAACTTCAGATTTACGAGATTGAAGTTGAAAAATTCATGTTTGAAGTTAAAACTTGGTGGTCCAAATTTTGGATACGCATATAGATGTTTGAAATATCAAGCTTAACTTTAGACACTGAAATATCTATCAAACTTAATAAGTGTAATATCAAAATAAACAAAAGATAAATACTTTACTGTAAAAAGATAAGTTAATTCTCATTGTCAAATTAACTAGGACAAGTTGGCAAGTTTGTTTCTTCACGTTTCTGATCGAATTAATTCTAATTTTATGTCCAAAGTATAGTATTATCTTCTTTTTTTCTCGGATAATTGGATAAAGAGACTTGAACAACAAGCTAGAGAAGAAGAAGATGATGAAATAAAGAAAAAAATAGGAGTGCTTTTGTTTGAAGTTTATCTATTTGGCTATAAGTTAAATAATTTAGAAAACTAGATGCTATAACTTAAATGGTAGGGTAAAAACTGGCTACCCGTTCAACTTTTTTCCTATTTAGAAGCCCATTTTCTGATGGGGCCTGTCTAATGCTTTTTGGACCTTAATGATTTTCAAGCAAATCTCCCCATTTGTAGGGCTGTTACTACCGGGTAATCCGGTGCACTGAAGTTCCGCAAGAGTTCAAGGGAGAGCCGAACCATAAGGGTTTATTTTTTAACTAAAAATTACATAAATACACAACTTATATTTTCAATATTATAAAAAATCCCAACTCCCTAAACATATTACAAAATTCACAACATATACACAGAATGCTATGTATATGTCGGTTGTGTTATGTATATTAATAAGGAGAGAGAGTAAAGTAATTAAAAAAGTGGGAGAGAGTGTAATTACTTCCAAAAGAATTGATATTTATGTTATTTATACTTTTTTTAAAGAAACTATTTTCATTGCTTGGATTCGTGACTTATTAATCAGATGAAAACAACTTTTCTTATATCAATGTTTTAATAAATAAAAAGCAGGCGTCGAAAAGGAACTACCCTACCTAAGGAGGGCATCATAATTCTTCCCCCCCCCCCCCCCACCCCCACTCCGCTTCTATCTACCTTTTTCTAGAATAGTGATCTATCCCGTCAATCATATCCGCAGGTCATTCATTTTAACATGTCTTTGCCTAGTAAAATCCGTCTAGTTCTCACTCCGCTTGCTCCCTTCCTCCTAATTTCAAGACGCAGTTAATTTCTTTTCATCAATATGCACTATGCAATATTGTACTTGAATTTCTTCCATGTATACTTCTTTTTATGTTAAGACAATAAATAGCCTTCCCTAATGGGTTTCCAAAATGAATATTTCAAAATACTCTTGGGACAAGTAGTGTTTAGTTTTTATTAGTACGACCTTTGGAGTCTGATGAGAGTAGAATATACACAGACCTTACTCCTACTTGATACATCACGGTTGTTTCCGATCGAAGCAGGATATTGATGCAATTAACAAGAAATAATAATAGAAATCTAAAGATAAGCTAAAGTAAAAAAGGAAGAATAATACTAACACTATGAGAATAGGAAATTCTTTTGAACATAATATTTCATATATACTCTTAATTTCATCTATTATCTATCTAATCTATTACTTAGCAAATACCCAACAACAGAAGGAAAAATAGCCAGATTTAATACCAAAGACCATCATGTATGGAGTAGTACATTATACAACCATAGTGCCAACAATGTAGTAGGTAATATAGAGCCTAGGCTAAAGTTTCTTCCGAAAAATTTATGCATAACCAGCCATCCCAACGTTTGAGCTAGTACGATTTGTCTTATGAACTGGCTGAGTAGCAGCCTTCGTGAAGTACATGTAGAAGTACACATTTAGGATCATGGTTGCAACGATAAAGACTGCTCCAGCAACAAAGACACCTTTTCTTAGTGTTTCGCAGGAAAAGTTTTCTGCTAAGATCATATCGCGATACTTGGTGTGGTAAGCATTTTGCTTTGCTCCAGCAACTACACATGCTTCTGCAACTAGGAATGTCAGCCTGCAGATGTATAAATGTTTAGTTTATCATTGGATGAATCCTTCTTAGATGTCTGTCACATATAGCAACAGAAAAAAAAACTAGTAAGATCCCAGGATTCTGCTCATAGATCCTGTGGATCATCGACAAAAATGCAATTCCAAATGTTTAATAGTTAACCACCATCAAGCAATCAAATTGGAGACAAGCGTTCAGATAAATGGAAATGGTTTTCCGGAATAACAAACATGTGATCTGATATTCTTTTCAAACATAATAGCATGTCAGTGGACAGAACCATGCATATCTATACGACAGCACAAGATAGTTTCGATGCTGATCATTGACGGATGACAATATTAATGTAGTTTATACGGGACTTTCCTTCTATAAAAATGTGTGGTAAAAGAAGAGCAATGATGGGATTCGCACCATGATGATATGAAGTATATAATGGCCCATGCACGATTTGAACCAGGAGCTAAAGGTCTTCCGAAGCACATGCATTTTGTCACTCCCATAAGCAATGCCTCGCCTGAAAGAAGAAACAAGAAAGCACCTACTCCATATCCAGTGGCAACGTCTGAGGTGTAAACACAATATGTACGATTCGTAACATTATCATCATGCAGAGTACCCTGTCAAAAGGAGCCAAATTACAGAGCTAATGAGCCAGTTCTATCAAGGTAGTAGGTACAAATCACAAAGTTGATTAGTAGTTGAAATCATAGTCTTATCAGAGTTAACTGCCATAACAGTCTGTCTCAGTGCCTAATCTTCTAAATCAATTAGCTGCAAAGTTAGATCGAGTTGCAAGAGTTTTATCGTCACTGCTCAATTCCATCACACTTGCAGCTCCTTAAGAAGTTTCTCATACAATTACTGAGTTTAATATATCCTTTCCATGGAAAGCAAGTCAACTAGACAAAACATCAGTTTACCATTTCTACTATTGAACGAAAAAACTTTTGGGTTTAACACCTCTTAATCTCTTGTTTCCTTTTTCGCCTTTTGCAATTACAACACCTTCGAATGCCATATAATGAGTTGCAACACAGTCATCAAAGCTGTGTTCATAAACTCACTCATTCATTCAACATCTTTCTGCTCATATAATTTCCAAAACACCCTTTGTTAATTGTTATTTTCAAGTTCACTTTTACAAAATAATTCCATGAGAGGCATCATCATCCATCTTGTTTTTCCTTTCTGCTTTAATAATAGAAGGATCATAAGTCTGTTCAAAAGCTTTTTACATGACTACAACAACAACAACAACAAACCCAGTGTATTCCCGCCTAATGGGGTCTAGGGGGGTAAGATGTACGCAGTCCATACCTCTACCTCTACCTCTGATGAAGTAGAAAGGCTGTTTCTGATAGACCCCCGGCTCAAGATGACTGAATATTCTTAATCACGACCTACTAGACTCCTGTGCTAGATAATTCAATACGAGTAATCATTCCATACATCTCCAGCTGGAAAAGGGGCACAAACCCACAGGAACATTTTTTCCAAGCTTACAGAAAGGACAAAGAAAAGGAATTTCTTTCAAAGTAATTTTCATACCCCTAACTCAAAATTGTAGGGGCTCAACACCAAGTTCCATGCTATTTTTTTTGATCATCCAGTTAACAGACTATGATTGTACTTCTGTTTGCAATGATACAGTTACATGTTTTACTAATAGTCAAATTGAAACTCATTATGGCAGTAAACTACAGAATGAACCCTTTGGTTTCTTAATAAGGGTTCCCCTAGCATTATAAAACAAAAGTTATCGTTGCTTATAGCGGTCCTCAACGTCAGATGAAAGTGCAAGTTCAAAGTTATTAATCCTATCGAATAAATAATTATTCTTTGGCCCTGGGGGGCGGGGGTGGGGGGGGGGGGGGGATCTTAACTACATACCAATCTGTAATACCACAAGTGAAATCTGGGGAGGGTAGATTGCATGCAGACCCTTGGCTCAAAAAATAATAATGATAATAATAAGGTAATCAAAGTGCAATAAAACAACAACCAGAAACTCCCTCAATTATACTACGACTATATAGAAAGATAAGCGAGACAACACTCCACTACCTACTAACCTCCCACTCAAATCAATTTCCTCTACAACCTCCTATCAAAGGTCATGTCTTCGAGTAAGCTGAAACTAAGGGATAAATATCAACCTCCATCCTTTTTGTTATTTTTTTTTATCAAGAGGGTAAACCTGAACCTCCAATAATATCTTTCCTGATTAGAGGTATAAGACCAAAAGAAACACCATGACTTTTGAATCAACTATTCACATGCTACAGAAACTCTCTTCACTGCATCTATGCCACTTGTACTTCCCTTTTTTCTTCTCTGCCACATTCTAGAGACATCTCTCTAATTGCCAACCCCTAAGTTTTAAAAGTACAACTATTTTAAAAAACTCTTATGTAATTGTGCCATCCTGCTAACTACCACAAGAGATGTATAGAATCATGCAACTGCTGCGAGAACTCGCGATAATGAAAAACCAGGATTCATGCAACTAGTGTGACAGACTAAAGAGAATGCAAAACCAGCCTAAGAAAAAGGAACTTTACAGCCATGACCCCTCATCCCTCTAGACTCACTGAGAGTACTTCTCCCTGGTACCACTCCTCATCTTAACAATTGTCACTATTTTCCTATTTGTTTCACTGGTGGGTGTGTTTGGTAACTTTCTATTTATTTCTCTTTCTGCTTTTAATTGATGAAAGGGCAGCCCTGTGCACTAAAGCTCCCACTATGCGCAGGGTGCGGGGAAGGGTGGAACCACAAAGTTTGATTGTACGCAGCCTTACCCCACATTTCTGCAAAAAGGCTGTTTCCACAACTTGAACCCGTGACCCTCCTGCTTTTAATTGATAAGCAAAGAGAAATGCTGTTCAACAGAGACATTAACAATTTCCTTAGAGGACACATAGGAATTACATTAACAGATGTAGTCATGCTTTTAATAGTAGTGTATAACATTAACAGTTGCCGTACACCTCTTTTCATTTTCAAATCTTGCACGTTTCCACAGAAGGATATCCACAACACAGTTTTAATCAATAAGTACCACTATTCAATTCTGTAACAAACAATTATCCATCAACCAAACCAATAATTCACTAAACATAGAAATAGCACTGCTACAGAGTGCAGCCTCCCGCTAACTATAACAACAAATTCCATTACACACTCCTTCAAACATAAATAACACTAACACACAACAAATCAACCATCAGAAATACTGAAAACTTCAAAATAGTATCAGAGCAGTCCGTGGAGCTAACAAATGCAGCATTTCAGATCTTAAAGAAGCAACATAATTACACAAAATACACAACTGGCACATCTCTTCTCATTTTCAAATCTTGTATGTTTCCGCAACACAGCTTTAACCAGCTCTATAACGAACATTTATTCATTAACCAAACTGATAAATTAACTAGAAGGAGAACTAGCACTTACCATCTACTTTTAACCATTAACACAAATTCCATTAAACACCCCTTCCAACATATGAAACCACTTGCACAAGATGAATTAACTATTAGGGGTTGTCTGGTGAGATGGCTTGGAGAATCTAATACACACATTGGTCATGGTATTATTTAAGCCTTTGTTTGGTAGGAATTTTAGCTACACACCCTATTCAGTATTATAGGATGTAGAACTAATACATAGCAAACCATGGTATTAGCAATACATAAGCTATTAACACATGGATAAGCATGGGTAAAGACAAAACTATCCTTAACACACCAAACCAAAAAGTAAATAGGAAATAGTCCTTGCATTTCTAATCCCAGCATAACTAATCTCAGCATTACTAATACACCATATTCAATACTATTCTTATGCATTCTACCAAACGAGCCCTTAGCGTACTGAAAATTTCAAAAAGCTATCAGCTGCAAAGCTAACAAATGCAGCAATTTCAGATCTTAAACATACAATCATTCAATAGCACAACCAAATTACACAAATTCTCACTGGATCTACCTATATCTAAGCTCAATTTCCACTCACCACCTACATACACAAAAAAGGCAAAACCAGGAGAGTGATTATAGTTGTTGGGCCTTAGCGTAACCGGTAAAGTTGTTGTCATGTCAGTAGGAGGTCACGCGTAAATAACCTCTTACAGAAACACATGCTAAGACTGCGTACAATAGATACTTGTTGTCTAGCACTTCCCTGAACCCCACGCATAGCAGAAGCTTTAACACACTATTTTTTTACACAAAATTGGCACTGGATCTACTTAAGTTTAAGCTCAATTTACACTCATCAGCTACATATGTACACACAACAAATACAAAAAGGCAAAAGCAGGAGAGTGATTATAGTTGCTAGGCCTTAGAGTAACCGGTAAAGTTGTTCTCATGTCACCAGGAGGTCACGGAAGTAACCTCTAACAGAAACACATGTTGTCGTCTATCACTTCCCTGAACCCCGCGCACAGCATAAGCTTTAGTGCACTTTTTTTTTAACATAAATTTTGCACTGGATCTACTTAAGTTTAAGCTCAATTTCCACTCACCACCTACATACCCACACACACACAAAAAAAAGACAAAGTTAGGAGAGTGATTCTAGTTGTTGGGCCTTAGCGTAACCGGTAAAGTTGTTGCCATGTCACCAGGAGGTCACGGGTAAACACAAAAAAGGCAAAAGCAGGAGAGTTATAGTTGTTGGGTCTTAGCGTAACTGGTAAAGTTGGTGCCATGTCACCAGGAGGTCACCGGTAAACAACCTCTGATAAAAACACAGCCTAAGACTCCTTGTTGTCCAGCACTTCCCTGGACCCAACGCATAGAGAAGCTTTTAACACACTATTTTTTTACATAAAATTGGCACCGGATCTGCTTAAGTTTAAGCTCAATTTACACTCATCATACACACAAAAAAATACAAAAATAGGCAAAAGCAGGAGAGTGATTATAGTTGCTGGGCCTTTGCGTAACCAGTAAAGTTGTTGTCATATCACCAGGAGATCACCGGTAAACAACCTCTTACAAAAACACAGCCTAAGACTGCGTATACTTCCGTGAATCCCGGGCATAGCAGAAGCTTCAGTGCACTATTTTTTTACACTAATTTTGCACTGGATCTACTTAAGTTTAAGCTCAATTTCCACTCACCACCTACATACGCACACACACAAAAGAAAAAAAAAAGGCAAAAGCAGCAGAGTGATTATAGCTGCTGGACCTTAGCGTAACTTCCCTAACCCCGCACATAGCACAAGCTTTACTGCACTATCTTTTTACACAAATTTTGCACTGGATCTACTAAAGTTTAACCTCAATTTACACTCAATCAGCTACATATATACACACACAAAAAAATACAAAAAAAAAATATTAAAAAAAAGAAGCAAATTGAGTCGAGTAATTACAGTGCTGCGGCGACGTTCAGCGGCAATGGCGAAACCGAAAGCGGTTAAGCTAAGTACAATTACTAGTAGATGAACGAGAGAAGATCCTTTATCATCCGCCATTTCTACAACCTTGCAATTTTAGGGCATGAACTTTCAGTGTTGATAGTGTGTGTGTGAACTGTGTGTTGTGTTTAGTGTGAGTAGTACTTTTTTTGAGCAGTGTTTAAAGGTGGGAAAATGGAAATTAAGAAAGTGATGTGCTTTTGCAAAGCTGACGCGCTCTCAAGGCGCGTTTAGCTGTCTAGGTACTCTCCTCGTCCTTTTATGCGACATACTTTAATAGGTAGTGACGAAATTAAAACTTTTAGTAAGGGGTTTAAAATAAAAAAAATATATATATACTTATTAATCGAAGAAGATTTAACATCAACTGTATATATATACAATTTTAATCATATATAAATAGTATAATTTTTCATCGAAGGGGGTTCACCACAAGGTGGCTTCATCACTGTTAATCGATCACATAATTTAAGAAAAAAGAAAATACTTGTTTAGTTATTTAGTACTCTCGTCATCCCATTTTATCTAGCACACTTTAATCGGATATAGAGTTTTAAGAAATAAGAAAATACTTAAATGATATTTATCAAATTATTCTTTATTAAAAATTATATTATTACTATTTTCAATTAAGTGGAACTTTATAAGTGGATTGATAAGAATAAAAGTAAAATTGTATTTTTAAATAGTTATCAAATAAGGAAAGATAATATTTTTTTGAAATGGATCATAAAGAAAATGACGACATATAAAATGAAACAGAGGGAGTAACTCGTTCGAGGCTATGGTGGGGGTGTCTATCGTTTGATTTCTAACGATTTTTTATTAACACCAAAATCAAACTAATTTATAAAATTTTAAAAATTGTAAAATCAAATTAAATAAGAATCATTGATTTAGTTTAGTTTTTTAATTTATGATAAATTAACATAAACAACGTCAAAAATATGAGATAACTATTTAAGTGAATGGCAAGAAGCAACAAATTTCTCTCTACAGCTGAGAAATTCAAATTATAGGACTTTTCACTTCACGAAGTGTGAACTATGTGTTATTAATATACTTTTTCCCTTGATTTATGAACGGAAAGGGTGAAAGTGAGTCAGTGTGTTAATTCCTCATCCGTAAATTGTCTTTTCCGTAAGTTCTTTAATTTTCTCAAAAAATAAAGAATTGGAGAAAGAAAATCTTGATAGAATTTGAAAAAGTAAACGACAAGTCGAAGGTAATAAAATATAAAAAGTATATTTATTTTTTATATCTTTAAGCTAAAATTAAATAAAAGAATTTGTAAATAAAAATGCTAATGCTACAATCAGTTCATAAATTATTAAAGCTTCCATGATCTTATCTAGGTGAGAGTCATTGAATGCATCTGAATTTATACTTTCCTTCCTACATTATATTATATCATAGTGTAATATTTTTTGAAAATATTTAAATATAAATATGTGAATTTCATGGTCAAAATATTTTTTATAACAGTACACAGAGTGAGTGTGCTTTGTGTGTAAATATTTTAGCAGTGTTTAAAGGTGGGAAATGAAAATCAAAAGCAGTGCTTTCGTAAATTGTGGAATCTGTTGCTCACGCGATGTGAAGGAGCGTTTACTATACGCGATGGGATGTTGGTCCTACTGTTTGTTTGACTTGTGTCTCAAAAGCTGGGATTAATTAAATTTATTTATGAAGAAATTATAACCTGTGAGCGTCCTCATCTTTTTGTGGTGAGTCACCTTTGCATTAACATATGATAAAAGTACAATGAGTGGCTAATTTTGACATATAAGCCTCATGCTCAGAAGATGCTTATTTCATTAAAAGTAAATATAAAATTACACTACTAATTTGAGAATTTTAAAAAGATACCTAAATTTTAACATCAATTTATTATCCCAAAATTCTTCTTTATTTTATTGCAAACGCAATATTTTTCGCTGAATCTCAGTCACAACAAAGTGAGTGAAGACACGCGTCAATCAGGTGCTGTCACATGTCAACTATATTTAATTTCATATTTTTTTTAATAAATTTTTTCTTTTTATTTAATTTAACACCCCCCCCCCCCCCCCTCCCCCCCCCCACCTAGCACCTCTCCCCCCTCGCGTCAACAGCTCCCCTCAACCCCCACCCCATTCAGCACCTCCACCCCCACCCCCACCAGCATCTCCCCCCTAATCCCCCCACCCCCTCCCACACTCCATCAGCATGCATTCCTATTTTTATTTTTTTTTATTCAAATCACTTTAAAAAATAGTTTTATGGTTGAATTGAAAGTTTTATAATTGAATTGAGTTTTAAAAATAGTTAAATGATATGATTTAACTGAAAAATGGAGTTTTAATGATATGATTTAAAAAAAAAAAAAAAAAGCTTCAATGGAGAAGCTTTAATGATGACATTGTGTTGAAGAGCTTTAATGGTGTTGAAGAAGACATTGTGTTGAAAAAGAAATGGTGGATAGTTAAATGATATGATTTAATTGTAAAATGGAGCTTTAATGAAAGATTTTTTTTTAAAAAAGCTTTAATGGAAGCTTTAATGGTAAATTGAGTTAAAAAAGAAAAAATGGGTGGGTTGGGGGGTTGAGGAGGGATGGAGAGGGGTAAGGATAATTTTATAAAATAAATAAATATTTTTTTAAAAAAAAAATATATAAATTATATATCAATTATTTTACACGTGGCAACTTTTGATTGGTCAAAAAAGTCAAATTTGAACCTTTCACGCGCCTGTGGCACGTGTATATACGCAGAGGGTCAAAATGGTGTGTTTGCAACGGATTAAGTAAGAATCGTGGGGTAATAGGTCGAATTCAAAGTTTAGGTATCTTTTGAAAATCTTGGCCGACGTCAATGGGTAATTATGTATTACTCTTTCATTAACAATATATTTGTAAGTAGCAGTATAAGCTATAATATTGAGATTAGCTCATTTTAAGATAGATTATTTTTAATATGTTGAATTGCAAAGAGTGAAATAAGGCGAAAGTCATAGCTCTTAGGAAATACTGATGGAATCGTTTGTTTGAGGGTGTCTCGATAGTATAAGTGCTTGTTCGAATTTCTTAATAGGAGGTTTTGTTTTTCATATAGCCTCGATTGCCTATTAAATTCTTACGTGTGCCTTGCTTTTACAAATTTGATACTTTTTGGACTTTGTATTTGAGTTTATTGATTTTGATATAGCCGTTGTTCTCACTTCTTTTTCATTTGTATCGATCTTTTATCTTTAATCTCGTGTTCTTAGATTTAGATTTTCTTATTAGCTTCCGCCGTGTTCCGTATTATGATTATGATTGGGTTCCAACCAAGTTGCAACCTTGTATGAGAAGCCCAAGCCCATTTCAGTACATAAAAGCAAGTAAAGCACGGCCCAAAATAGAAAGAAGACCCAGTTTATAGAGTCCAGCTAAGATTAACTCGAATAAGCTCCCTAGAACCCAATTTGATCCGCCCTACTTCAATTTTAATTGGCCCGTTTCATTTTTTTGGCGATAATATATCGATCAACCTTTTGTATATATTTTTAAGATTCTTTTTTTATTCGAAGAAGCACGCACCGCCTGTCACACTATAGGAGTTGGTCATACCTGAAGTCGTTACCTTAACTATAAGGAGGGCGATGCTGGAGGTAAAGCTAGTAACTGGAGTGAAATCGTAACAAGGTAGCCGTACTGAAAGTTACGACTGGATCAACTCCTTTTCCGAGAAAGCTAATGCTCGTCTAACTTGTATTTGAAGATAGGGGATGCACCATTATCTTTAACTTCTGACTTGTATTGTTGTTTGTCGGAATGACACCATATTTTCGTTGGCACTTGGTCGCTGCTGCTGATGGCTGCATGAGTATTTTCAAGTTGTGAAATTTTTCCTTGGCTTGGAGCTTGGAGTGAATTTTGATGAAAATAATTTAGTTTTTAGGGATTTGGGAATTGGGAGAGAAAAATACACGTGGGCAGTGGGATTGAAAATTGGGATTTAGGAATAGAACATTCCATGGGTTATTAATTTAATTAATTATTAAAAAAATAGTGTGGTGGGTTAGATCTAATATTCTAATAATATGTAATAATTAAATATAAAAGAAAATATTGTATTTGTAAAAAAAATAGGACCCCCATCTAGGATCGAACCTGCAACGTCGGGGGATCAATGACGTGCAGAGTTGAGCGTAGAACCAATGCACCAAGACACAATTTGATATTGAGGGTGCACAATCCATTATATTAATCTTATTCGGTAAGTTTTTAAAAAAGTTACCGTGTGCACGTGCACCCTCACGGTGACACGTGGGTCCGCTCCTAAAGAAGGGGGGATGTTGGAGGTAAAGGCTTGTGACTGGAGTGAAATCGTAACAAGTTAGTCGTACAGGAAGATACAGCTGGATTAGCTCCTTTTTTGAAAAAACTAATGCTCGTTGGATATTTTGATTCGACACAGCTTCACAACTCTTCCCTCCACAAAAAAAAATCGCTATGTTTGAAAATTTAATGAGAAAAGTGTTGAAAACGTTAGACAATTGTCTAATATTTTATTTGTGAGATTGACAAATATATGAGAAATTATTACACATGTGTTTATCCTTATGCAAGATTTTCAATTGCAATAATCTATACACAAGGTTAATTGAAAGAAAATTTAAATGATAGCCTAAACATGGACATTTGACTTAATCCCTTGGAGTTGCTTTTATCGTGACGATGGTCCATTTACCAACTCATTATGTGGCCATTATACTTTGATTGTCACACTTGCAATTGCTAAAAATGGAAAATCAATTTTGTGAATTGTACACCAACGAATGAAGTCCAAAAGAAACTATAACGAGCGTAAATCGAGTCATGGAATCAACAACTGATGTATGCATCCATATAGTTGCTTACAATCACGCCTTTTAAGGATGCGACTCTTTCTCGAATTCTGTCGCCTGAGCCTCTTTACACTTAGCTTCTGCAAGCATGTTTCCAGTACACCCTTCCCAGGATCGGATGGCACGATCGTATGATTCTTGCCATTTCAAAGAGACGAAATTCTATGAACACGTTTTAATCCTTTGACACTAGTAATTTGGAATTGAAATCAAATAGAGTATCAACAAAAAAGGATTATTTTGCTGCTAATTAATCATAGTTAGAGTAACCATAAAAAGTTGTACATATATACATGTGCATTTTCAACCTATTACAACCAAATTTAGACTAGATATCGTAATTGACAGGTGACCTTGATGTCACACATCTTTCTTGAACTTTTCAAAAATATGTTGAATTCGTGTCAGATCCTTTGCATCTGAAAGATCTCGCACTCACATATGACGATAACATATTTAAAAAGTCTAAGCAATGTAAGTCATCACGAGGCCGTGCCACGTCCCACTAAGATTCAGTCTTTCATCACTCTGACTCATAAAAAAGAAGAATTGAACTTAAAAAAAGATCAAAATACAAACATGTCTAGTTTCTTCAACTCTTCAATTTTCTCTATGGACTTGGAACTTCCTTGATGGATTTCAAATCCCAAATATCATCATCCCACAAAACATCATTGTACAAGTTAATATAAGCTTCTCCCAAAAACTCCATGTCCCAAATAGGTGACCAACATGTTCCCCATGACATTTGCTCATCCAATACATTAACATTACTCCATGAACAAAGCCATTCATCAATAATCCAATTATTATCATTTGACTCACTCATCAACTCCACTTCCTTCACATCATTTTTCCTTTGTTCTTCTTGTGTAATTTTCACCTCTTCACTTTGTTTCTCCATAACCCTTTTAGCCCTCTTCTTCTCCTCATAGCTATTTCCCATCACTTTACTACCTCTTTGCCTCTTCATCTTATATACTGAGTCTCGCCGCCAAGCTCCCTTCTGCCTTTGTACTCGAAGATCAATCTAAAGAATTAATGGACCTTGCTCTTGATATGAACTAACTTTTTGTTGTTACAATTGGAAGGAAGATCTTGGTATTTATAAATGTTGAGAATTAGAGGTGATGCAAGTGGTGCAAAATTAATTATGTGACAAATTTGAGGAAAGAGAAAGTTGCAAGTCCCCAAAATCATGTGCAAAAGTTGATAATTGACCTTTGGGGAGGGGTGAGAGTATTCTGTAATCTTTTTGTATTGGAAAAAGTATGATAAGTATTTGGACCATATAACAAGTACTACTAGTAGATACTTGTGTAGCAAAAGTACATGAACATTCAAGTTGAATTGAATGTGACCCTTTCCTTTGTCTCATTTGTCGACATTAAAAATCTCTTTTTTTTTTAAATATAAATATTATAATATTATTTTATTCATTAAAATTTAAACATGTACCTAAATTAACTTTAGAACTCTCAATTATTAGAATTCGAAATTGTTATCTAAAAATTCATAATTCGTAAAGTTTAAATCATGAATCAGATTCTATTTTGAAAATTCACTTTATATGACATAATTTTATTTGTTATGAAAAAACATCTGAAGTTCCTTATCAACAAATTATGACATTTTTGTAGTCATAAAGACAGGACATCAAAACGAATTAAAGGTCTAAAAAAATTTATTTTTCAACATAATAATATGATATATATATTTTTTTAATAGAGTAATAAAACATAATGTATTTAATGTGAAATATAATATGTTATGATCTCCAAAAATTATTCTCCTTGGTCCTTTCATCTCAATTTAGTGTGAAAATAAGTCATATACATTCATATGATTATAAAATGAAACATTTTAAAATTAGATTGTTCTTAAATGCGTACAATATTTTTTGTACAACCTATATTTTAGTTTTACCAAATTCATTTGGGTGTAAGGTCACAACTTTAATTAAGTGCCAAAAAATTAAGACATTTATTATATTTATTACTAGTTAGATTTGTACATTTATTATATTTATTACTAGTTAGATTTGTACATTGGTGCAAGGGGCCAAGTTGTGTCATTTGAGTGCCAGTAGAAGGCAAATGGGGTTTCCTTTTTGTTATTATCGAAAGGCTGGCAGTTATAATTTGGGTCACACCCACCTATGGCTTCTTGGAATAATTATTTTTTCTCGTACAAAATATCTTGCGTTAAGTGTAAAATAACGATATTATATTCAGTTTTTTAGAAAGGTTCAGTTAATTTGGAGGGTGGTTATTCGCACAGATAACTCGAGTTCGATTCCCTCTCAATGTCTTCTGAGCCGAATCTGTCGCACAGGACTTGCCTAATGAGGTTTACATCTTCTGTATGATTTGCAGGCTATCACGGAGTGGAGGGTTTACCCAATGCACATAAAGTACTCACCACAGAGTGCTCACCCGAAAAATAGAGGTTGTGAAAGAAATTATAGCGATTGCCGGTTATTCTGATATTCCAAAGAAAATAAAGTAATATTATATTGAGAGCTCAAATAGAAGAATTTGATTAATGATGAAGGAGTTTCTAGTCCTCCACTTTGGGCTCTTATGGAAGATAAATTGCTTTTAATAAAATTGATATCATATATAAAACTTGAACACATGATTTTGATTAATAGTGAAAGAATATATAGCTATATTGCAGTGATGGAAAAGGTTATTTTATACACATTGTGAAATAAGTTATTCAAAAATAGCTATTGAAATTAATAATTTTGGAATAACTTGTTTTCAATTAAACGACCCCTTAGACCTAGTTTATAGAAACATACAAATATATACAAATATTTATTTTGAATTTAATTGTTATTGTAATATTAAATCTAAGTTCGATGTAAAAAAATATGACTTTTAAATCTCAAATTAACCTTCTTGGCTTCTTCATATGTATACTTCTTTACATATTTAATCTTTTAATGAAAAATTCTAGTTGTAATTAAATATATTCTCTTTATTTTAAGATCAAATACTTATAGTATGTATAATACATAAACAAATATTAGCAGCTAGCAAGCATTTTAACTTTAAAAGTGCACGTATACACACCTTAACAACTTGGTTTGAACTAACAATTAAAGACGCCAACTCGTTTTTAGTGTATCTCATAGACATTCAATATTAATGTGACACATAAATATTGAAGGTATTTAGATGAATATTTTGTACGTAGGTTAGAGTATTCAATCAATACAGTCAGGGGCGGAGTCAGCATTTGGCTAGGAGTTCATCCAAATCTCCTTCCATGAAAAAATATATCATTCATACATGAATAAAAATATTTTTCACATATCTATAGTAAGTATTGAATCCTTTCGACTAAATTTTCTTCAAATATTGAACTCCCTTCAATTAAATTCTTTAAATATTAATTTCTTTTTTATTTGCAATTTTAACTCCTCCTTTAGAAGGGAGGGCCTTGGAGTAACTGGTAAAGTTGCTGCCATGTGACCAGGAGGTCACGGCATTCAAGTCTTGAAAATAGCCTCTGGTAGAAATGTAAGGTAAGACTGCATACGATATACCCTTATGGTGGGGTCCTTCCTCACGGATTTAAGCCTTGGAAACAGTCTCTGACAGAAATGCAAGGTAAGGTTGCGTACGCTAAATCCTTGTGGTGGGGCCCTTTCCCGAACACCGCGCATAGCGACAACTTTAGTACATTGGACTGCTTTTTTTTACTCCTTTAAATACACTATATACTATTTGAGGTGCTTGGATATGTATACTGGAAATTAAAGTGCTCATCCAACTTGATAAATCCAAATTTAAATGTCCTTTTATGTAGGATAACATCTATATTCAAATCTTACCAATTATGTGTGATCACATAATAAGGAAAAATCCAACATTAGGGGCCAAGGATAAGCTCTAAAAAGAAGAAGATTGAATATTGCACTCATACATCACGTGTTTTGGTGGACAGTTGGGCCAAAAAAATGGTTGTTATTTTTGGCATGCCAGACAATTCACATCTTATAATTTAATTATTAAATCTAAGTCGGCAGAACCTTCTTCTTTTCTTTCTCATACGTAACATAATGACACCACAAATAGTGCAATTGAAAAAACAATAATGATTATGACGGAGTGGTAAGTATTTTTTCGTTTTTATTTAGAGATTTCGGACTTGAGTTTCTCTGGATATGAAGTTGTCTTTACTAAGCAGTGTTTTTTTTTTTTTTTCACCCTTGTGGTGTGGCTTACTGGTCGGGGGTTGAAAACTTACCACAGCTACATGGGATCGATTCCCAGATAAGGCCTTTGAGTCGAGCCTGTCGCATCGGACTTGCCTAGTATGGTTAAAAAAACCCTGATGTTACTTGCATGCTGTGCACAGGGGGTTTACTCAGTGCGCACATCTGAAGGATGTAGCGGCTGCGGATTTTCCTGAAATTTTCAAAAAAAATAAAAATATGGGATTTTTTGATTTATGATGAAGTGTAAGTATTCTTTCATTCTTATTCAGAGGTTTGAAACTTGTTCGAGCTCTTCGGAGTATCAAGTCGCCTTTGTTAAGTAGCGTTTTACCTCTCAATTCGAGAATTTTTTTTTTAGTGTAATTTCAAATTTAGTTAGGGGTTTATCGGAAACAACCTCGATCTTTACTTTATGATCTGCGTACACTCTACCCTCCTCAGACCCCACTATGTGGGAACACACTGGGTGTATGTTGTTGTTGATTTCGAATTTAGTCAGATTTAAATACAGGCAATGGACACACCTCTATTAGTGCATTGAAAAAGTAATGGTGATTATGATGGATCGGAGTAGTAAGTATTTCTTTGTTGTTATTCAGAGTTTTTTTTGTTCTTATTCAGAGGTTTCGGACTTAAGTCCTCAGGGTATAAAGTCGTCTTTATTAAGTAGCATTTTACCTCTCAATATAATTAAACTTTTCTGATATAATTTTGAATTTAATCGGACTTAAATACAGACACCAAACGCATCTTTGTTAGTGCATTGAAATTCATCCATCTTTTAACTACTCCACTATACATCTTATATTTTCAATTCTATAATAGAAATCTATGACAGAAAGAACGTTTTCTTCTTTAACGAACTTTATGTATCTGAATATGAATTATGGAGATTAGTGTATCGGTGGAACTTTGGAAGTGCATGCACATATATATAGTCACGTTTGCAATTTTGGTCGTTATTTTTTATGTATATATAATCGATATTGAACCCTTTTCGATTAGTTTGTGTGTATACTGCTTTCGATTTTGAACACCCTTAATGAAAATTTTGACTCCACTAATACTCACAAGTTCGAAGAATTCCAAATATACACATCTCAAGTTTGGCTAGTTGGAAAATTTGAGTTACACCCTCCGATACATTTTACTTGGACATACTAAAAAGTGGATTTTTGGCCAAATCCATCGATAACCCCTCAAACTTGTCCCTAAAATTCACTTAGACCCCTAAACTAAGGCTTGTACCTATTAAACCCCTAAACACCCCCAATTTGGTTCCAATTGAGCATTTTTCGCCCACATCTAATAAGCTTCCATGCGCGTGTCTCCAAATGCCGTTGATGTGAAAAGTTATTCCACTTAAAACCCTCCACGTGTATAAACTAACTCCACATATACTTAATACATTTTAATTTTAAATGGAATAAATCTCATTCCACGAAAGTTTTCTCTCTCTCCCCGTTAACTCTCTCTCTCTTCATAACCCTAAATTAACCAAATTTCCACTCAAATCGAAGGACAAATTTGGGGGTTTTCCTCAGATCTTCCTGGTGTAAGTGTTCTTATGATTTGTATTTGTTAAATTTTATTGAATTTTAGCATATTGTAGTTTTTAGGGTTTTGAAATCACTGTTATGCCTATGATTTTGGGAATATTCTGTCTCCTTACTTAACATTCATTAAAAGTTGTATCTTTTAGCTTATTGATGCGTACTCTGGGTATATTCCGTGGCCATTCCGTTAAGTAACTTTGAATTTTTACCCTTTGTCATAGGTGACGTAATAAATGGAGATAATTTTCACAAAATTGCACCATGGGGGATCCTTTTTCAATACGGGTGTCCCTACATATGTTGCAAGTTGTGTGCCAGAGGTAAGGTACATTGACAAGGACCACTTTTCCATACTAGAATTGTTATTTTATACTAAAGAATTAGGGTATGAAGCTGTTAGGGGTTTGATTATCAAGATGCAGTAACTAATCAATTCAAGTTGATTAAAAGTGACAGACATCTCTATGAACTAGTTAAAGATTTAAAACATGAGGACTTTATTGATTTTTATGTCTATCATGTTTTAGATGAACCAATTTTTGACCCTGATGGTCCCACTGATTTTTACCTGCACCTGATATTATTGAGTGTGCAGACCTAGAAAGAGAAAATGTTGGTGTTGGTGATAGTGCTAACATAAAAAGGGAACCTGTTGGAGTAGAGGAAGGGAGGGAGGATGATGTAGATGATGTTGGTGTACAAGGAGGTGATGAGGCTGATGTAGAAGATGTTGGTGTACAAGAAGGTGATGAGGCTGATGTAGAAGATATTAACCTAGAAGATGTTGGTGTAGAAGGAGGTGATGAGGCTAATGTAGAAGACATTAATGTAGAAGATGTTAATAGGTTAACAAGTGAGTTATCAGATTATTTGAGTAGTGATTCAGATCTTGGAGATATTCCTTCAGAAGATGGCTCAGATGTTGATGAGGAGTTGAGGGCTTTTAGACAAGAAAGAAGGAAAAAAAAGCCAACAACAGAGAAAGAAACAAAAAAACAAAAAAAAAGGGTGTTGAAATCAAAGAAGTACCTGTGGGAGTTGCTAGTTGTGTAGATAGAGGCTTTGGGGATATTGGTAACAGTAAGGCTACCAAATATTCTGGAAAGTTGGGTGGAGATGAGGAATATATTGATAGTTCGGATTATTGGAGTGAAGATAGTGAAGAGATAGATGTAGATGTTGTTAGAAGAGTAGATCTACCTAGAAGAAGGAGAAGCAAGAAAACTAGGTATAATGAAAATTGTGAGTTTTCTGTGTTTGAAGCTTGGAATGATTTTTACGGGTGCAAATCAATTTAGAAAATTTGTTGCAGATTATGCTGTAGAGTATAGAAGGTAGGTGAAGTTAAAACCTAATGAAAAACATAGAATAAGGGTGAAGTACATTGCAGCTAATTGCAACTGGTTGCTGTTTGCTTCTACGATTGGGATTCAGGTGATTTTATTGTTAAGAACTATAACCTTATTCACAAATGTATACCTCTAAACAAGAACAAGATGTGTGATTCAAAGCTGGTTGCTAGAAAGTTCAAGGACAGAATAGCTCCTCAGCCATACATTAGGATTTGGGAAATTCAGGGTTTAGTAAGAGAGGTGTTGGGTCTTTATGTAGGTAAAACTATTTGTTATAGGGCTAAACAGATTGTTACGAGGGAGAATATGAGAGATTGGAAGCTGGAATTTGCCAGATTATGTGACTATGCAGATATGATCAAGAGAACAAATCCTGAAAGTTCTTGTTGGATAAAAATTGACAAAGAAACTGACCAGGAAAGAACCTCTTTGTTTATTTCTATGTGTGCTTTCATGCCTTCAAGCAAGGATGGTTAGATGGGTGTAGGGAAATTATTGATTTTGATGGATGCTTTCTCAAAGGAGTTGTAAGGGTGAGTTGTTGGTTGCTATGAGGAAAAATGACAACAACCAAATGTATCCTATTGCATGGGCAATTGTGGATACTGAAACAAAACATAGCTAGGACTGGTTCATAAGGTATCTGATTGCAGATCTAAATCTGGGAACTGGTGAAGGCTTGACTGTAATGTCAGACCAACAAAAGGTACCACCACTTAATTATTTTTCTCATTACTTGACTTTATTTTCCAATAATATTCCTATTTTAATAATACTTAATACTTATTACAGGGTCTTGTTCCTGTTTTGATGTATCTGCTACCAAATACTGAGAGAAGAATGTGTGCTAGACATATTTGGAGCAATTGGCATGTGCACTGGAGAGGAGAAGAGAGAAGGAAATACTTTTGGAGATGTGCAAAAGCAAGCTTTGAAGTAAAGTTTAGAGAGGAGATGCAAGTAATGTCAAGGCTAGGTAAGAAAGAAATAACTGAGGACATGCTGATTAATCCTCCTACTTCTTGGTGTAGGGCATATTTCAAAACACATTCCAAATGTGATATTGTAGAAAATAACATGTGTGAGACTTTCAATTCTTGGATCTTAGCTGCTAGACATAAGTCCATAATCACAATGTTAGAGGATATCAGACATCAACCGATGAATAGACATGTAGATATGATTAAATTTGCAGAAACATGAATTTCATACATTGCACCTATGGCAAGAACTATTTTAGCAGCTAACAAGGAATATTCAAATAGGTGTAGAGTTCTATGGAATGGAGTTAATGATTTTGAAATTGAGGATGGGGGTTACACATTTGTTGTTCACTTGGACAAGAAATATTGTGATTGTAGGTTATGGATATTAAGAGGTATTCCTTGTCCTCATGCCATTTGTGCTTATTATTACTTGAATGTAGATTCTGATCAGCATGTAGAGCACTGGTATAAGAAAGAAACCTTTCTTAAGTCTTATAGCTATTTCATTCAACCAATTACCAATATGAGAATGTGGCCGGAAATTAAAAACCCATCAATTGAACCTCCAAAACCAAGAAAGATGCCGGGCAGACCTGGCAAGAACAGAAGGAAGGAAAAGGATGAGCCAAAAAAGTGGGGCAAATTCTTAGAAAAAAGGTGTCCAGATCACTTGTTCAAGGTGCAAGCAAGTTGTCCATAACAAGATTGTGTGTGCCAAAATGGTAAGCCTTAAATGAATTTCATAATAGTTTGTAAATTTAACATATTTCTTAGCTTTTCATATTTCTGTTTGTACGTTAGAATGAGATAGGGAATAGTAATAGTAGTCAACCTAGCTGTCATCCTGAAGCTTCATGAAATCCACCACCACCACAATCAAGTTCTATTTGTGGTGACACCAGTGCAATGGCAAGACATGCCTACACTCAAAGTCAGACAACAAGAGTAAGTTATATATGTTCTGGTGCCTTAATATTTTTGTCCTGCTTAATTTTATTATTTTTTGTCCTGCTTAATATTATTATTGAAAAATGTTGAAAATATTGTGTTGCATTTATTCACGGTCAAGCTCCATCTTTCATACATATGCAACTACACAATCCAGTCAATCGGGATCTATCTGTGCTGACATAGCTGCTGTGCCAAGAGCACCTCAATGAAAGGTGTCAAGTGTGGCTGGTAGAGGTCAAGGTGCTACTGGTAGAGGTCAAGGTGCTGCTGGTAGAGGTAAAGATTGTTCTGGTAGGGTTGGTGGTTCTGGTAGTGGTCAATTTGGTGCTGATAGGGGAGGTGAATGAGGAATTGATAGAGGTCAAGGAGGGAGTGGTAGAAGATTGCCAAGAAAAATAGCCAATGCAAGAGGGACCCCATTTGAAAGTGGAAGAAATGTTTCTTCCAGTAAAGTACCACCTTTGTCGACCAACAAGAGGTCATACAATGCTACCTTATTTGCTGCTGCTACAGGATACAAAAGGCCTGCAACTGGTTTTGGTGTTTACTCTGATCCAGCAACTGGAACCCACGTGTACAATGTATTTATTTCTGCCTCATTATTTACCTATAATAATGTTTGCCCTAATGTTTTCATTCAAGTTTTCAATGTTCAGTGTCTTACAATTTTATCTAATTTTGCAGCCAGGTACATCAAGTGAGAGGGTTCTTTATGGAGGTATAAATTTAAGGAATGCCTCACCAACCAATATAGATATTGGTTTTAAACCTAGTGGCCTAAAGTGGAATGGAAAAGATGCAGTCACCAGCACACAATTGCAACAAATGAAAGCAAATAAGATAAAAAAAGTGGAAACCTCCAAGTCTTCTTCATCAATTGGATCTTCAAAGAAGTAGTTCATTTAGAAATGATTTGCACTGTAATGAGGGATAATGTCTTTGAACAAATTATGTTACTAGTTTTTGAATAACTTTTTCTTAGGCAACAATTAATGATTTTGGTGTATGCTGCAGTAGAACTATTTCGCTCAATATTGGGCCTTTTTTGAACACCTTTACATCATGTATGCAGTTTTTAGCTCAATCTTGAGCTATGCTAATATGATATCTAGCTGCTTGCACTTGTAATATAGTTCATATTTATCATAACCTTTAGTAGTTACAAATAGGTTGTATGGTAATACCTTCAATAGCTACACAAGTAGACACAAAGTAGCCAATTGACAATGAGATTGTCATGCAAAAATATGTCAATTCATTCAAAGAACTGCTACAAACTAGGCCAACTACAAACTGAACAAACAACTACTACAAACTACTACTACTACAAACTAACGAAACAACTACTACAAACTAACCATTACAATATCCAATTGCCTATTCAATAGGCAAACTTAACTACTACACCTTACACCATGTTAAAGAACCACTTTACATTTAGAATAATGAGAAGAAGCAGAACAAGTCTATTCAATTTGAGCTTAGCACATTCCTTTTCAAGTTTTAACTTTTTTGAGTTTTTGCCTCAATGCAATCAACTTCCCTTCACTATCTTTCAATTTCTCACGCAAAATGTCCCTCTCTTGTTCAACATCTTTGAGCTTTTGCTTCAATCGATCACACGAATTTTCACCATCTTTTCACCTAATCATTAAGCTTGATTCTACCTCAGGATATTGATGCAAACATTGAAGGTTTTGGATCAATCCATCTAAAGTGTCCACATCCACCATTTTTCGAAAATAAAAAAACAATAGATTAATAAAAAAAATACCAATAATAATAATAATTAAAATCTGTGAAAATGATATAAACCTTTGGAACTTTACATCCAAAAAATCTACGATCCGGATTTGAAGGAGTCTTTGAAGTTCTTAAAGGACAAAATTCGGAACAGTAACACAAATCGGGAACATCAATATTGACGGAATTTTTCGACATTCTCATCGAAAATGAGAGAAAAAATAATTTAAGAGAAATTAGGAGATAGCTTTGATAGTGAGATGAGAGAAGTTGATGAGAACTCATTTATGGAGGAGAGAATGAAGAAAGAAGAAGAGTAAATTTAGGTTAAAAAGAGGGAACTTGAAGGGAATGACAAAAGTAACGTTGTTTAACGTTAACTTTTGCCACATGGATAATTTTTTTAGTTTTCACGCGCCTCAGGCGGTTGCACAGCACGCGCAGTGCCATGTGGGCAAAAAATGCTCAATAGGAACAAAATTGGGGAGTTTAGGGGTTTGATAGGTACAAACCTTAGTTTAGGGGTCTAAGTGAATTTTAGAGACAAATTTGAGGGGCTATCGATGGGTTTGACCTAGATTTTTCTTTTTACTTGTTCATTTAACAAATTAAGAGAAATTTATCGTTTTTTTAGTATAATTCTTATTATTAAAGAACTACATAATACTATTAGTCAAAATTTAGAGTCCAAAACTTAATTAATAAAATTAATTTACTAAAATAAACCCTAATAAATATTTTTCTAAAGAGAGTCAAGTAAAAATGAAACAAAAATAGTATTTGAATTTGAAGTTAGACTTGATAATTCAAAGACTAGAAATGTATGTGTAAAGTTGACATTACTCTAAGCTTGCCAAAGCCTACAAGTCAATTTACCAAACCTAACTCTAGACTTAATTAATTGAATCTCTTTTAGTTAATCCATAGTTCATAAAGCCATCAATAACCCTTTTCGTTGAATTTGGACTTGAATTTTTGTTAGTTGCATAAAGGTCTTTAATTGTAAAAAGTTTGAACATAAATACAAAATCATGCAAGTAGCTCAACAATTTTATGACAATGCAAAATTCTTCACTCACAATTTCTATGGTCTAAACATATCAACTCGTTGTGCTACGTGTGTGTTTTTGTCTGAAGTTTGTCGATATTTGATTACAAGTTACAAACAACAATAACAACATACGCAATATATTCCCATTAAATGAGATCTGGGGAGCAGAGGCGGAGCCAGAATTTCAATGAAGGGGGTTTCATATTCAAAGAAAACTTAGGATTTCAACTAAGGGGATTCCATATTCAAAGAAAACTTAGTCGAAGGGGGTTCAACACCTACTATAACCACATAAAAAATAATTTTAATTATGTATAAATAGTTTATTTTTCCATCAAAAGGAATTCGGCCGAGCCCCAAACAAAAGGCTGGCTCCACCCCTGCCGGGAGGATAAGTGTACGTCGTCGATATTGATTACAAGTTAAATGTTTAAAAATATATAATCTAAATAATATGCTGAGAGATGATCATTTTCATTATGCTTATGTGGTATGGAATATCAAATGATTATATTGAAAAAATTAATCGATAATGAATGTCGAATATTATATGATAAAATTAAATAGCTAAACAATATAAATTCCATTACTGTAAGAGCTAATTACTCCCTTTCCATAGGTTTCATTATTACCTGACGTATCATTAAAAAATGATACGGATACGTTATATAGTCGCGATACATGATTTGTTCAAATACATGCAGATGCATGTTAAGGCGTCAGATAACGGCTAAGGTGTCCCACATACATAGTTCGGTCTCAGATAAATCACATGTATTCACATGTACCTGAGATTACTGTGAAATATTATATAATTAACGGAAAAGACTCAAAAATACTTCTGAACTATCCGAAATAGCTCAAAAATGCCCTTCATTAGATTTTGGCTCAAAAATACTCCTCCGTTAAATATTTGGCTCAAAAGTACCCCTCCCTCTAACGAAATTCGGAAAAGGATAAAAAATACCCCTATCTGAAATGGGTCAAAAATACCCATTCATTAAATATTTGGCTCAAAAATACCCCTCCCTCAACGAAATTAAATTATTTCGATTATTTCGTTAATTTATATAAAGTTCATCATTTAATTTATATTTCATTAACTTCCTTAAGTGAAAATTTATATTTCGTTAATTTTTATTTCGTTAATTTCTTTAAAGATTAAAAAGATGTAAAGTGAAAATACCTTTTTAGAATAAATGTATGTTTATTTTCCAAATCAAATTCAACCAATTTATATTATAATTCAAATACTTTTTTCATTATCTTATTTTTAAAATTAAAAAAATACTTTTATGTAAAAAAATTAAAGTATTAGGGTTAAAAAGTTAAAGTTGGGTTTTAATTCAATTGAAATAATTTAATTTCGTTAAGGGGAGGGTATTTTTGAGCCAAATATTTAACAGAGGGGTATTTAATGAAATAAATTATTTCGATTGTTTCGTTAATTTATATAAAGTTCATCATTTAATTTATATTTCAGTAATTTCTGTAAGTGAAAATTTATATTTCGTTAATTTTTATTTCGTTAATTTCTTTAAAGATTAAAAAGATGTAAAGTGAAATACCTTTTTAGAATAAATGTATGTTTATTTTCCAAATCAAATTCAACCAATTTATATTATAATTCAAATACTTTTTTTCATTATCTTATTTTAAAATTAAAAAATACTTTTATGTAAAAAAAATTAAATTATTAGGATTGAAATGTTAAAGTTAGGGTTTAATTCAATCGAAATCATTTAATTTTATTAAGGGGAGAGGTATTTTTGAGCCAACTATTTAACGGAGGGGTATTTAACGAAATTAAATTATTTTGATTATTTCATTAATTTATATAAAGTTCATCATTTAGTTTTATTTCGTTAATTTCTTTAAGTGAAAATTTATATTTCATTAATTTCGTTAATTTATATTTTGTTAATTTCTTTAAAGATTAAAAAGATGTAAAGTGAAAATTCCTTTTTAGAATAAATGTATGTTTATTTTTCAAATCAAATTCAACCAATTTATATTATAAATCAAATACTTTTTTTCATTATCTTATTTTTAAAATTTAAAAAATACTTTTATGTAAAAAATTAAAGTATTAGGGTTAAACAGTTAAAGTTAGGGTTTAATTCAATCGAAATAATTTAATTTCTTTTAGGAAAAGGATATTTTTGAGCCAAATATTTAACAGAGAGATATTTTTTACCCATTTCAGATAGTTCAGGGGTATTTTTTATCTTTTTCCGAATTTCGTTAGAGGGAGGAGTATTTTTGAGACAAATATTTAACGGAGGTTATTTTTGAGCCAAAAATCTAACGAGGGGCATTTTAGAGCTATTTCAGATAGTTCAGAGGTATTTTTGAGCCTTTTCCGTATAATTAATTTAAAATAGAAACAGATTAACTAGATACGATAAGGATGTGTGAGAATTGCAAATAAGCCCAACTGATGAAAGCCCATCTAATTGGGCTTATCAGAAACAGTCCACCAGATTTTGCATGTTGAACAAAATTTTGATGTTGTGTTATTTTTATAATTGGCAAAAATTTAAATAGTTTTTAAGAATTCCCTAAAGTTTGATTAGTATTCTAAAAGTGGCTATTTGTCTAAACCATAAACCCATAAACCCTGTGTCCCTTCAGCTACACAGGTTTAACATAGCGCAGTTCATAATATAATTATCGTAAAAAAAAACGACGTCGTATAATCGGAAGAGCTGAAAATTATAGGCATGTATATATATACTTCCTTTTAAATTTGTTGTATATAACTTGTTAATTTTATCATTTTAAAAAATATTTTTTGCTTGTTCGACTGTTGCTGAGCAGTTTTTGAATATCAAATGGACCTTTCTAGAAGGTAATTTTAATGTGGTCAATTTTCGCTCTCAAATTTGATCAGCCATTAACGAGTAATCAATGATTCATGAAATAGTTTTTCTTAGCTTTCTAGTAATTAATTATAAGGGAACCTTCATGTATTATAATTGCATTGATAACTAATTACTATATTTGTTTTGTTCAACAGGTTTACTTTTGATTAACGATGGAGAATTTACATATTGACGCTCTAAAACCCTTGCAAAATCCTCTGCCTTTTCCTCCACACCGCCGACGATTGCTCATGAGTGAAACGTACAGTACATTGCTTCGAATTGTATCAAATTGCCCCAGCATTGACTCTACTATTGATAAACAAAAACAAGGTAAATTACTAAAAATTTTCATGTTGTATAGAATGGAATTATCAACATTGATTTATGAATTATAGTGTGTGTTGGTATAGAATGCCGATGTTCAGAAGATTAGGTAGCGGAGATGAGGATGTCAGGATGAATGTGTGGGCATACTCGGGGGGATATGGTTAGGAATGAAGATATGTGGGATAAGGTGGGAGTGACGTTGGTGGCGGGCGAGATGAGGAGAGATATGGTTAGGAATGAAGATATATGGGATAAGGTGGGAGTGACATCAGCAGCGGACAAGATGAGGAGAGATATGGTTAGGAATGAATATATGGGATAAGGTGGGAGTGACATCAGTGGCGGGCAAGACAAGGAGAGATATGGTTAGGAATGAAGATATATGGGATAAGGTGGGAGTGACATCAGAGGCGGACAAGATGAGGAGAGATATGGTTGGGTACGAAGGTGCGATAAGTTGGTTGTAGCAGGTGATACGAGAGGTAGAGTTGGGTCGAAGAAGAATGGGGGAAGTGATTAGCTAGGACATGACAGAACTTACGCTAAATGAGGACAAAAGGTTAGTAGGTAGCTGTGGCTGAGATGGTTCGGGCAGGTGCAAGGATGTGCCGTAGGTGCGAGAGGTTGGTTGTAGAAGGTGTTAGGAGCGGTAGAGGTTGACCGAAAACAGGGAGGTGATTAGACAGGTCATGACACTACTTAAGTTGATGAGGACATTGCCTTAAATAATATTAGGATATGGAGTTTGAGGATTAGGATAGAAGGTTAATATTTAGTTGAGGCTAAAATGGTTCGGGCAAGTGCGACTTGCCCGAGGATGTGCCAGACGGAGGTGCGAGAGATTGGTTGTAGCAGAAGTTAGGAGAGGTAGAGATAGACTGAAGAAGAACAAGGGACTTGGGTGATTGGACAAGACATGACACAACTTTAGCTGGATGAGGACATTACCTTAAATAGGAAGATAGGATGTCGAGGATTAGGATAGAAGGTTAGTAGGCAGTGAGGGTTGTTGCACTCTGTGTGGGAGAGAGAGGTGTCCTATCGCTTCCTCTCCTCTTTTCCTTTTAGCAGTAATATATAGTTATTACGTAGTTTCCTAGTCTTCAATATATATATATTACTATCTGCTGCTATATTTGTTTTGTATCTTGCTATTTTGCTGCCTATTTTCTTACAATCCTGCATCAAATACTTTTCTTTGAGTCGAGGGTCTACTGGAAACAACCTCTCTACCTCACTAAGATAGGGGTAAGGTATGCATCAGACCCCACTTGTTGGAATCACACTTGGTATGTTGTTGATAGAATTGAATGACATATTAAATCTGTTAATTTGTTTTAGTTCTAATTGTTGTTTATAGATTCTGAATGAGTGTTTCCCCCTTTTGGTATCTTACTTGCAACAGATGTATCTCAATGTGTGTTATTGTGATTTGTGATGTTACATATGCTTCCGGTTATCGTATGATTACTCGTGTACAATATATACACACAATAGTGGTTCTCGCTCTAGTTTATAATTACAGCTTGACTTCTGTCTAGACAAGAAACTAAATACAAATTATAGTTAAATTAGCATGTTGGTATTGGTAAAGTTGCTGCCATGTGACCAGGAGGTCACGGGTTCAAGCCTTGGAAACAGCCTCTAGCAGAAATCCAAGGTAAGGCTGCGTGCGATACACCCTTGTGGCCCTTCCCCGGACACGGCGCATAGCGGTAGCTTTAGTGCACCGGGCTGCCCTTTTTTATTAGCATGTTGGTATTGACAAAGCCATTTCAATTTACAGATGACAATGGCAGCAGTAAACTGGGAAAAGAAAATGAAGTCGGCGAATTGGTTGATCATCATCTCATCAGGTCTGAGAAATTGTTAGTTACTGCTCGTGCTCAAGAGGATTCTGACAATCTGGTAGTGCAAGGGGGTTCTGGTGATGGAAATGAAGGGAGCTCTCGTTCTGGATATGGAGATTTTACTGGTTCACAAATAGAAGTAGATTTGGATCTCTCAAATCAGATAAGCGATGCTGTAGAAGGCAAGAAAGGTGATTCTGTAACAAATGATATCATTGATATGAATTGTTTGGTAGACAAAACTCTTGGTTGTAATGATCAAATGATCCAGGAACCTGGGAATAGGTGTAGCACTCATGAATCGGAAGTGAAGGAGCCTGATCCTATCAGACAGGTAGAATTAGACAAAGAACCCAGTATTGCTGATGTCAGAGCAGCAATAGAGTCTTGTTTTGATGCAGATGCAATTGTTGATTTGTCGCAACCTGCAGAGCTCCCTGGACAGAAAATGGATGTTTCTGAGACACATTTGTCAGAAGAACTGAAGCATGGATTGCGGATAAAAGAGATGGAATTGGAAACATTGATATCTTCTGCTGGAGCAACAGATTTGTCTGTCCATGTTCCTGTGTGTGAAGAGGTGGAGGAGGGGGAAGCTTTCGGAGATGTTATGGTTTTTGATGAATCAGATTATGACATTCTTAATAATGTTGGTAATGAGAAGAAGGATGGTGCAGATGAGTCTCCTGCTAACATTTTTGGTAAAGAAGAGTTTGCTTTTGATGTTCACGTTAATGCACCGCAGAAGAAGGATGCTCACGTTAATGCACCACAGAAGAAGGATGTTTACGTTAATGCACAACAGAAGAAGGATGCTTATGCCTCTTCATCCATTAATGCAGTTGATGAGGATAACACCTCTTTGGGGGGAGAGTTCATAAGAAAATTTAGAGAAGTTCCGAAAGATAATACTGAAAAGGTTTTCCGCTCAAAGGATGTCGAGACCAGAAAGGTTTGTGTGTATGACACCATTTTGGATAGTGGAATTGATGCTGAGCAAGTTGGCGGAGATGTGAAGTTAGATCATCCTGCAGGTTCTCAATTTGATCATCCTGCAGGTTCTCAATTTGACTCAACCTCAAGTGTAAATGCAAAAAAAAGAAAATACTTAGAAGTCGGTGCTGAGGTATGATCACATCCTTTGATATTTTAGCACTTAATTGATGTTCCAAGTATTGCACTTTCCACTATGTGTCACTTTCAAGTCTGTTCTGATTTATTCATTTTTCTTTTCAGTTTTCCCAGTGTTAGGATGCAATAGGTGATTCCCTTCTTAGGAATATTCCGGCTTCTTCCAGCTATGGTTCTTCCTTAGTTCACCATGAATGCCTGTCTTCTCTCGTATAATCAATCAACTGAAAAGTTGTCAGTGTTCTTGATATGGCTCGTCAAAAGACTGTCCAGCTATCTCTCTTGTTTTAGACATCTAATTCCAATCTGCTATTGAGCATAACTCGCTGTTTCAAAGAGTGAAACTTCATATATGCCCGTCTGCCCTCTTGATATGATTATTCCCAATTATACCAAAATCGAAAAAAGAAAGCTGAGCTCTGATCGATGTCATAAAAGCATAAAGTATCCAGACCTTTCACCATGTTTGTTGACTATTATCGAAATCAGCAGGTTTCTAAAGTTACTGGTGCCAAATCTACATAATTGGTATATTGTGGATTATCTGATGTTCATGCCTGACCTGAGGATGGAAGGGAATGGACAAAGTAGGAATTGGATTTCTGTTATTGAAATATTTCATATTATCATAGTCTTTTAATTGAACTTCATTTTCTCGCTAAGGTAAAGTTTTATTGATAAAGGTACCAAAGATGATACAGTTGCAATAATCCCCGCAACAGATACAAAACAGACCTCTACGAATCACCCAACTCCTCTAGAAAATCCATGCTGATCCAAATTTTCCACAATACTATTACACCAGAAATGCAAGTTTTATAGACATCTATTCATAATGTACTGAACATTCAAAGTTGTGTTTGTGTCTGCTAGTCAGCAAGATAATGTAGATGGATAAAGTATACTTTGCAGTTTGTCAGACATGAGTCTCACTTTCTATGTTTTCATCAGCTGCAAATATTGTTATATTTGATTTGTTCATCTTGTGACAGAATGGGACTATTGGTAAAAATGAAAAGAAGAAACGTCCTTCAAACAAGGAAAGAAAAGCAAGGAAAAAGGTGCATCTCGTTCTCTCTTCGTTTTCATTCTTTTGTAAATGAGTTTATCATCCCTTGCGGATGTTAAATCTGGTGGTATGATATACTTATGCTCAGATTTTATAGGAATAAGTTGTTCATTCTTTAGTATGTCTCTATTTACTAAGGAACTTGTACATTTTGTAGGCTAAGGAGAGAATTAAACGAGCTGAAAAGCTTGGAGTTAAAAGGCTGAAGCTTCCACTAGTGGTGAAACCAAAAGAAGTGAAATATTGCCGCCATTATATCCAAGGAAGATGCTTTGAGGTAATTCTGAATTGTATAAAATAGGGCAATATGATTTGGCAAATCTTTTAAATGTTTTGGAGATTTAACCTTCTTCATTTATCTTCTGACAGGCTGATAAGTGCAAATTCTCTCATGATACCATCCCCTTGACAAAGACGTCAAAGGTCTGTTTATGCTACTTTTATTTTACTATACCATATTGTTGCAAGCAGTTAAAAATGCTAGGAGATTTAGAGTCCTGCTGTGATGCTACTGCTTACTTTATTTCCAAATTGAGAGTTCGTATAATCTATTTGAAATAGCACACTGGTGATTTGGAATGTTTACTAGTAATCCAATCATCATTCTGAAATCTGATTTGATTTTGATAACTTTGTCATAACGAGACATAGAACTAGAAATAATCATGTAGGTCAAGCCTTTATAAATTTTAACTGCCACTTCATCTGGAATTAACAACTTAAATCTGGGCGCAGGGCCGGGAGTGGTGGGGGGTGGGGTTATGTACAAATATTCCACATTTTAGGCTATGCTATAAATTCCCTATGTTATATCCTTTGTGTGGATTAAAATTAGTTTGTCTAGGATATACACAAGTCAATTTCAGATTATAGAGTTAGACCTGAGTATCTAAGTATCTATTTTCTGTATACTATATTCTTAGATTCTTATTTAGAAAGCAACTCACTAGGCATAAAATGTTTGCTGCAGTTTTGAGACTGCTGCCTCCTTTCATAGTGTCCAAGAAAAATCTCGCTCGCTGGTTAAGTTCCATTTTTTTTATTTTCGATTTGCAGAGCTGTCAAATTGATCAGAAAAGGAACAAAATTTTAGTATCTCATTTCCTTATAAAAGTATCCACTGTTTCTTTTACGAGTATTTGTTTCTGTCATGTAGCATAACATCCATGCTTCTGCAGTCTACCTGTGTTCTGGCTTCTAATTTTTGTAAACGTTTTCCTCTTCAGCCATGTCGTCATTTTGCACGTCAGTCTTGCATGAAAGGTGATGACTGCCCATTTGATCATCAACTCTCCAAGTATCCGTGCGAAAAATATGCATCTCAAGGGTTTTGCAACAGAGGTGGTGATTGTTTATTTTCACACGAGGTATCTTCCTCCCTGCGATTCTACTTTAAGTTTTCTTATATTTCAGTTGTGCATAATTTTTTATTTTCTTGCATCTTTGGAGGTGCTTTTCCCTCTCTTATCTCGTTTTTTAACTTCTTGTCTCACTGTCATATCTCAGATATCTGCTAAGACAGCAACAGTGACAAGTCCTACTGCTTCAAACCCGCCATCAGCTCCAAGTAAATCAAACTCTTTGATTCAAGTAGACACATATGGAATGTCGCATAAAGACGTTAACTCCACATCTGGTTCAGCTGCGCTTGTTCCTGGTAAGAGCGCTGAGCGAAGTGTATTAGAGTGTGTGGGAAAGCCAGCTGCACGTGCACCCAAAGGTGTCAGGTTATTTTCTGGTGTCACGTTATCATCTCCTCGTGGGAAGTCTTTGCAAGGTGATGCCGAAAAACATAAAGAAGCTGATTTATCTTCCAAGGCAGATGATGTTGGAAAATTTAAGTCAGAAAGTAATCAGAAACTGAATGGATTCATGAAAGGAACATCTGTGAGGACACCACAAGGAGTGAACTTCTTGTCCTTTGGCCGAGCACCTTTGGCTGAGCCCAGTCGTGACACATTAACAAGCATGCTTAATATGGATTATGGAGTTGATAAATTGCAGTTGGGTGACATGAACAACAGTAAAGAAGCTGCAACATGTTCCAAGAGGAATGACAGTGTCAAAGATGATAATCAAGCCAATGTAAGTGCCAAGTTAAGGAGCATGAACCAAATGTCGACTAGAAATCCCCCTGGTTCTGTACCTCGGGGTGTAAACATCCTGTCAGTTGACAAAGCAGTAAAGAATAGATTGCATCCTAATGACTTCAACAGTGCTTCATCACCCATTCAGAGGAGACAAAATGCACTAAATACAACTTCCACCGAAATGCCGTTTAGGCAGTTGAGTTCTTTATTTCCAGCTGGGCAGTCCTTAATCCAGTCCGCACAGAAGTGCAATGCCGAAGTTTCCAGCTCCTCGAAGGCACCGTTGCTTGCAAATACAACGAGCTCGATTCAGAAGGCTCTTAGTTCAACTTTAGCATTTGCAGCTAACTTGGAAGTCAAGTATGGAATGCCCAATGGTTCCCCTGACATAAGTTCCGCGATCAATCATAAGGCTGGAAGTTCAAGGGATAGGTGAAGGAATTTAATTTCTTTCGACCGTGGTTATGGTAGCACGCTCATGCTCAATAAGTTATGAAGGCAGTCTGCATGTTTGAGTAATGAGGTTGTCGGTTCTTTCCTTACCCTTTCATGTGAGAATGAATTTATTTAAAAAGCATAAAACAACAAATACACTCTCTCGTCGAGAAACTGAGATAAAAACTATATTTTTATGGTCTGCTATTCCATGACATGTCTCATCTATTTCTTATGCTATATTAGTTTCTTGTATCTATTTTTTAAATGTGTCCAAATTTGAACTCTGTCCGTGTAGCCCTCTGTCTTTTGAGGAAATTGTAAATGTTGTTTGCAGGTAAAAGGGCTTTTGTAGTTGGTGTATCCGATGATAACACATATGGCTGGGCTATTGATAAATTCCTGGCTGGCTGCTGCAGGTGCCGTAATTCTAGTTTGAACCTGGGTGTGCCAGTAATTGAAATTTACAATTCTTGTGGTATTTCAGCTTTTGTGTGTGGTTGAAAGTTTAGCCTAAATGAACTTAATATAAGAGTTTTAAATCCTGTTTCCATCCTGTTATGTACCTCCAAATCATCAGTCTCTTCATGTGAAACTGTGTGTGTGGTTGAAAGTCTAGCTAGTAAATAAAAGGTTTCAGTGAGTCATTCACCATCAGGTGTTTAACGAACGATGTGTTTGGGATTTTTTTATTCTTGAATTGGTATTCACTTTGTCACTTAAAGATTAGTAATGAATGGTACAAAGGGTTGCTGGTCTGTTTGTGGTCGAATTCTGTTAAATTTGTCCATTTTTCCCATCTGTTCACATTTGAGTGATTGAGCTATGTCAAAGGGGATTACATATAGTTCATTTGTGATGAGTAATGGCCCTCTTCTAGCCTTTAGTAGCTCCTATGCTAACGAGACTGATTTACATGTTGCCATGTTGTCTTTGTGGTGTTTGTTCATTAAGGAATTTTATACTTGGGAGTATTTAGAATTGATAAACCATAGTATTAGGAACTGAATGTCGATAGATTGAGAAGGTGATATATTCACGAACAGGGTAGCGAGGGCATTGTTGTTGTTTATCTTTGTTTAAAGTATCCATATTAAAAGAACAATCCTGTTTACAAGTGAAAAAGGATGGCGATGTATTAGCTGCAACTGAAACTTAAATTTCATTTGTTAGTAATGTTTCTTGATAAACTTTTAGTGAGGTATGAAGTTTTGTTTAGAGGCAACTATGGCTTGATGTTGCTTTGGTTTTTTTATTAGTAACGTTTCTATCTACTCAGGTTTGCTACTTGTTGAGAAATTTTATGAGGTTTTTGGCTAAGTAGTGAGGTTACGTTGGTTCGGGCACATGATGAGGAAGGGTACTGATGCTCCAGCGCGGAGGTATGAGACACTGGTTGTGGATGATTTTAGGCGGGGTAGAGGTAGGCAGAAGAAATATTGCAGGGAGGGTGATTAGACATGATAGGACATGACCCTTGATACGAAGGTGTGAAAAATGCGGATTAGGGTAGAGGGTTAGGAGGTGGAAGTGCGTCGATAACAGTAGGGGACGTTCTTTATTTGTTTTTGAAGTTTCTTGTTTGTGGGTGGAGTGCTGTCTATGGTTTCGGACATATAGTTTTTAGTAGTATCTTGTGGCTCTAGTATTATCTTGTGACTAGCTTTGTTAGTTTATTTTGCCTGTACAAGTTTATATGCATTTATGTTTTGTGTTTGCTATACTATTATTGGTTTTAAGCCGAGGGTTTATCGGAAACAACCTCTCTACTTCACCTGAGGTAGTGGTATGGTCTGGATACACTTTACCCTCTCCAGACCCCACTAGGTGGGAATACACTGGGTATGATGTTGTTGTTGTTGTTGTTGTTGGTAATGTGTGCCTGGACAAATAGAGCAACATATTTATTTTCCATTCTCAGATCATCTAAAGAATAAGAATACTAGTGAAATGAGGATTTGATTTTTCTACAAGGAGATAGTTTACATGTTGCTACTATCATTTTAGTGTAACTTTGTAAATAAGCTTACTTCTTAATTGCCTTTGTACAACTATATTTCAAATTTTATGCTATTTCTCTTGAATTCCATATGTTATATCCTTTGTGTGAATTAAAATTGGTTTGTCTAATGTAGACAGGTCAATTTCAGGTTACAGAGCTTGTTCTGAAGTATATATTTTCTGTATACTATATGCTTAAGATTCTATTTCATTATAAACTGTTTTTGTCTTGGGCCAGGGTTTTATCGGAAATAACCTCTCCATCTCACCTTTGAGGTAGTGATATGACTGTGTACACTTTACCCTCTCCGGACCCCAATTTGTGGGAATATACTAGGTATGTTGTTGTATATGCTTAAGATTTTTAGCTGTCGTTTGGTAGAGTGTATAGGAATAATGCAAAATATGGTGTATTAGTAATGCTTGTGTTGGCTATACTTGCATTAGTTATGTTTGTATTTTTTCTTATGCAGTGTTTGATTTGATCTATTAAAAATAACTTGAATTACATATATATATATATATATTTTACACTATACCCTCTATATATATATTGGAAAGGATGCAGAAAAATTTTTTGAGGGATAATTGTGTCTTTAATCATGCTAATGCATGCATTTGATTCATTGCATAATGTTATGGGATTTTGAGATATTAGTAATATTCACCTCAATACACTGTATTAAGTATACATTGGCTAAAAAATGTACCAAACAAGGCATTAGTAATATACAAGACTAATGCATGCATTATTCTTTTTAATACACTCTATCAGACGACCCTTTAGTGAGACTTTTGCAACTCACCAAGCTGTGGGGTACATCCTCATTTCATTTCTCTTTCACAACAAATTAAAGGTGATAAAACAAATTAGGGTAAAAGGTTAGTAGGTAGGACGGATATTGTCGCATTTCAGGTGAAAGAGACAAGGAGCTAGTTCCATCTCTTCTTAGTCTCTTAGTCGTAGCATTTAGCAATCGCGTAGTTTCTTATTCTTCGATGTGTTTTACTCATCAACCTTCATTGCTTCATTCGCTTTGTATTTTGATATTTTGCTGTTTTAATTTTCTTGCAACCATGCACGGATAAACTCTGCGTACGTCTTAGCCACTTCAGACTTCACTGGTAGAATTTGTAAAATAAAGGGGGTGGGGTAGTAGAAAGTTGTCTTTCTCAAATCATCTATTATTTGTAACATATGCATTTGGTATAATGAACACTATATTAATTGGCTATTAGCACTTTGAATAACGACTTTAGAATTTTATAAAACATGATGTTAACTTAGTGATAAGCTAGTTTTAGCTAATTTCTACCTTACACAACTAATCACTATTTAAGTCATAAGTTGTTAAATAATTCCAAGTACATACATTACTTGAAATAATCCAAAAGTATCATTATCAGCCCTACATAATGGTCAAATCAAATCAAAAAGATTTTGGAGAACTCAAAACAATTAAGCAAAATATAAGCGTTTATTACATAGATAAGTAATCACATAAAACATGTCTTCTCATTATACTCATCAAATGGAACATACACAAGTTTTACGGCTATTGAGGTTGATGCGTATAACTAAAAGGGTCGACATATTTAACTTGTCTACGTAACGGGCATTTGAGAGTACACGCAAAAGATTATCAAAATTTTGAGTCAAAAGTATCTAATAAGAATTATTTATCATGTCTTTAGGTACTAAAGTGGAACAGAAAATAGTTTGATGATTGTCTAAATCAAATTTATTAATAAATTTAAGAGGTGGTCAGTATATTCGGCCTTTATTTTTAAAAAAAACACTTAAAAAGGAAATGGGGAGAGTAAAATATAGGAAGTTTTTTTTGAGATATACCTAAACTTTGGCGAAATTTGTTGTAACACGCCTCAACTTTGCGGGTATTCTATAACTCCTCTCGACTAGTTATTATCGTAATTCTGTGGCATATATTTGTTCAGCTAAATCACTGAGTAAATACACGTACACCGAGGGCATAAGGATCTGAAGTATATGCCACAGAAATACAATAATAAATAGTTGAGGGGATCATAGGAATCTCACAAAGTTGAGGCGTATTACAACAAATTTTAGATATATTTCTAACTCTTCCCCAATATAAAGTTAGTGTACATATTTTCAAAATAACATAAATTAATGTGTAGATTTGGTCAAAATTATGTTATTTTTAATCCTTAATATTTGTGTTAATCTTTCACTTAATTTTATTTATTTGAATTTATTCCAACGTGCAACTGTTGCTTTAATATTTTGGGACTAAATGATTCTTTTTTGTCTTTAGGAGGAAGTGGTCAACTTGATAATGTCTTAGTTGTAAACACACAAAAAAAACAGACCATTTGACTTTATTGATTTTTGTTTGAAATTCCTATGTGAACACACACATCTATTTGTCTTTTGACTTCAACACCTATAATTATTGCCTTTTTTAAAAAAGCATTATGTACAAATAGTTTCTTTATTTTCATGTGATAATAGTTTAAAATTAATATTATGAAATTTTGATACATGTGTCTTCGAAAATAATTTTTTTACACCACAATGATAGAGATGATGAAATTTGTGTATATTTTACCCTTTCCTTTTGAGCTTATTTATAAAGATTATAGCGAGTATGTTATAATTCAAAACATATCATAACATTTTTATGATTATAAAATTTTGGGATGATACAAAAATGACGTAGTACGTAAATTTTGAAGGTATCTAGATTATTTTGTAAGTTGGAATGTTCAACTAACACACTGAAAAAGACGAGGTATTTACTTGCTAGTTAAGGTTAAATTTAAATACCAATTTATGTATTAAGAAAATAATCTGATGCACGAAAGCTCCCGCTATACGCAGGATTCGAGGAAGGACCCCACCATAATAATGTATTCTACAGCCTTATTATGACATCAACTTTACAAGCACTCTAAGGCTCCCTTTCATATAGATTTATGTATTATGTCTCAAATTTTGAAACTCATATTTTAAACATACAATTAGGGTGTACAGATCAAACTGTCAAGTCAAACCAAACTGACGAAACAAACCAAACCGAGAAAAAAATCAACTTATAATTTGGTTTGATTGATTTGGCGTTCGAAAAAAAAATCGATCATTCTTGGTTTGGTTTGGTGTTGACCAAAAAAATCAAATCGAACCCTAATCAAACCGACATAATATATATATATATATATATATATATATATATATATATATATATGTAATATTCAAACTTTTTTATACATAAAATATTAATTATTATCTACTTTTTAAATATTTTTCAACTAATTTTAGTAATTTTCAATAATTTGAAAGTAGATGTAGATATATATCTAGATTTGGGTCTTTAAGTTGTAATATTTGTCCATTAATTGCTACTTAAATGATCCAAAACCCAATATAAACTTAAAATCTAAATTTTTCACTCTTCATCTTACTTTTTAGTTTCAAAAGAGTTTTTCGCTCCTTATTTTTTCATAATTATGATTTTTCATTAGCACATGAGTGAAAATATATTTGATCTAATCTCCGATCACAATATAATTGTAAAAACTAAATATTATTAAAAAAACTGACTGAAATCTAAATCGAAAAAACCAATTTTATATTGGTTTGATTTGATTTATAATTTTAATAAACCGACATAATTAATTTATTCTTTTTTAGTAAAATCCGAACCAACCCGACCTATGTACAACCCCGCATACAATAAATAATCTTGGGAGTCACAATCACCAACTGTATCGCAACGATGAATGCTTTATGCAAAGTTTTTATTCCACATTTACTTTTGGGGGATTTTTACCAGTAACTGTACTTTTTTTTCTCAACGAATTTCACCTTTTATACTTTATTTTTCACCTTTAGTTTGTATTCTTTCAATGATTTATGTGAGAATCTGCACCCCTTTTCCTTATTTGAATCTTTAGGAGCCTGATTGATAGTATTATAATCCGGAATTAGTATGGTTCCATATTCAAACCCTTCTGGATTTAATCAAAAAAACTTCCCTGTTTTCACTAATCTCTTTATTTAATCTTTTTCTTTGTTGCTTGTAAAGTTTTCTCCTATTTCTATTGTTAATACTAATACCAACATCCTGTTTATGACGAGAACAAAAGAGAGCTAAAATCGTCGGATTTGATTAGTTAAGTTAACAAATGAAGTTACGTCCAAGGGAATTGTTGAGTAACACCAACACTCTTCCTATGACAGCGGCCACGAATACGCTGAGGTAACTGCAAGTGGAATCATGATCAAACACTATACTCGTTCCATAAATTTAATTAAAAAATAAAATTACACTATAGCTGTAATTTTTGACATAATGATAAATGTTTTTTATCTTTTAACATTTTCCCCTTTCATTAAAGCATATTTTAACTGAAAACAAAGAAAAAAAAAGTTGATTTTTTCAAAGCCTTAAAGACTCATAAAAGGATCTGCATTTCCACGTTCACACACGACTACAAACTTTGAAATATTCTTTTCAACTTCAAATCAAATCCTATTTTTTGTTTCAAAATTTGAACCAACTCATATCCAAATTCCTAATAAATATCTACTAGCTTTCAACAACCTAACATTAGGTAAAACGATTTTTTTTTTTTTTAAAAAAAAGAATTACTTAAAACTACACACCTTATGTTACCAATATTGCTCCTAAAATCAAACACATTATCAAATGATTTTTTCAATTTTAAACTATAATATTCTTCTTCAGTTTCTTTCAAGTCTTCTTCCCGTTAACTCCATTAAAAAACACAGTTCTTCTCCATTCAAGTCGTAGCTTCGACGAGGAGCTCCAGCTTCGATGAATCGTTGTTGTTTCTTGAATAACAACAGATCTCGATGAATCATCGTTGATATGCAAGCTATTTCATAAATAACTATTTTATTCCCTTTTCCATACGAAATAATAATCTCGCTATTTTAATACATATTATAAAAGATAAAATAATCTTAAATTAATTATACCATAAATAATGATAGTCTGAAATTGTTATTCTTTATCCCAAGTAATCAGACGATCCTAACAACAAAGAACTAAAAATTATACAAATACACAACTTATGTTTTCAATATTACAAAAAATCTCAATTCCCTAAACATATTACAAAAATTTCAACATATACACAGACTGCTATATATATGTCAACTATGTTATGTATATTAATAGGAAGAGAGAGTAAAATAATTTAAAAAATAAGAGAAAATGTAATTACTTTAAAAAAAAAAATTAATATTTATGTTATTTATACAACAATAATTTAATCAAAGTTCCCTTCACGTAGCAAACAAGCAAAGCATCGTATCATCATTCACACAACACCACATCACACACCCATACGGCCGTCTAAATAGAAAGTGATGCAACAAACAATAATCAAACCAAATCAACATACGCAATTCAACAAAATGAGCCACATCTCATTTAGGCCAACAACATAACATACGCTAATATATTTTCATAAGGCAAGGTCCGGCGAGAGCAGAATATACACAATTCGTACCTCTATTTCAGAAGTGAAGTAAAGGAGGTCATTTTCGATGACAAAAAAATAATACTCCCTTAGTTTCAAAATAAGTGAAGTATTAAGATATTTATTAATGTTTCAAAAATAAGTGAATCATTAATTTTTTTTTAAAATTTATCCTTATGATTTAACAATCAATTAACTTTTAAAAAGATATTACAAGATCAATTTTTTCTGTAAAAATAAAAAATTATATTAAATTTATATCTTTGATGTTTTTTCTTAATCTACATGTTAATATCCAACAATTCATTTATCATAAAACGAAAGGAATATAATATAAGAACAAGAAACATTAAGACTATCACAAATCATAACATAGTAAAAGATATTTAGACATTTTTCATATATTTACAGAAAGTGAATCGACTACAACCATGACTCCACTCAGCACCTAACAAAGGTCTTTTCCCTTCATTTTTTTAAAGACTAAAATCTCTTAATCAAAGCCTCCAATATTGACATTTCTAAACAACCCCAAAATCCTAAAATTTTCCTCCAAGAGGGTTGTCTTTTCTTTTTTTTCCCCCTCATGACCCACATTACTAAAACTCCTAATTTTCTCTCATAATTATTTACTTTGGGTTAATAACAACACAAACTCTCATTTTTTTAATTACAGACCACAGAGTACTACTAATTACAGACCCTTTAAACATATATTTACATTAGGCAAAAGGATCCTTTTTCTTTAAAATCATGTTCAAAATTCCTGTTTTTCTTCTTCCTCCTGCTGATGATGCTGAAACCAAAGGTAGGTTGAATACTCTCCTCCGTGTAACGAACTTCGAATTACTTTTCTATATTTACTTTCTCGAGGGTTCGATTAAGCCAGAGCAGGGATGCTGCAGTTACGGCGATCCCTGTCGAGGCAGTCGAAGCCCTCAACTCTAACAGCCGGATTGTTACCAAAATTTGCCCTCACGCATCCGCCTTTCCTGGTGGATGCGGATGGGGATGAGGTCGTCAGTCCAGATGGTATAGGAATTGCCCGTGGTGAAACTGGGGTGACCTTCTCATCACCAAAACGTGCATCTTGAATTAATGGGTTAGATACTCTGCTCGGCGGTGACCCACAAAAAAATGGGGGCGACGAGGCTACCTGTGCAGCAGAAGATTGATCCGCACCACCCTGTAGCAATTTTCAGAATCAATAATCAGCATCATACACTTCATCCGACATGGGTTTAACTGATTTTAAACTGATCGTAAACAGCTGCTAAGTTCGTTGGAAAGCATTTTCACAAGTCGAACAAACAAACCACAACAAGAACATACACGATATAATCCTATAAGCGAGGTCTGAAGAGGGTCCGATGTCTGCAAATCCTACCTCTACCTTTGCCGGATAGAGAGACTGTTACCTATAGACCCTCGGCTAAAATCATTATCGGAAGTTGATCAAAATTAACAAGACATGCCAATTCATTCTAAGCCACTAATTCTCAAGTACATGGTGCTCACACAGATGGACAAAAGCCCTTTACAATACGTCCACATAAAGTTTCTCTATTTCGCTTTCATCCTTACTCGTCATACTTGATTATTTTCACTTACGTCAAATAGATGGACTCCACATCAACAAACTACAATTACAACAACAATGTACTCAATATAGTCCCACAAGTGGAGAGTAGTGTGTAAGCAGCTTAACTACGATTGTATTTGCAAAAACAATTGAAAAGCGATGAAGAAACTCACCTTTGCAAGGATCATATCCAATATGTCAGCTCCAGCTCTTGAATCACCTAGCTCTTGCTGATGGCTTTGCCATCTGAGTGGTCTGATAGGTTCGTTTATGGTGGCATTCAAAACTCCAAGACGCCGTGGCTTGGGGCAAACGACGACGTCCTTTTTATCAGAAACTGAGCTCCACATATCTTCACAGGCAGAGAAAACACCTTGTTGAATTGCACACTGATTCATCTTCATCTAATTGAACTAAAAAACCTGTTTCGAAAACAAAAATGGAATTTTAGGTAAGAGTTCACACAAAATTTTTACAGATCCGAAGTAACAGATACTACGACGACGACGACAACAACATACACAGTGCAAGTCCACCGGAGAGGGTAAGATGTATGCAAACCTTGCCCCTACCTTTGCAGGCAGAGAGGTTGTTTCCGCCCCTCGGCTCAAATTAAGTGCAGATAAATCGTATCATAAAAGCTAGATAAACAGATCAAACGAAGCAACAGATAAATTACTCAACTAATTATAAAAAAATTATATAACTACGTGAACAAGTGTAGATAAATCACGATAAAAAGGAAAATAACGACAACAAAATAGCAAGATAAACAGATCTAGTGAAGCAACAAATAAATTACTCAACTAATTACAAAATTTTATACAACTATGTGAGCAAGTGTAGATAAACCATGATAAAAAGGAGAATAACGACAACAAAATATTAAGATAAACCAATCAGACAAAGCAACAGATAAATTACTTAACTAATTATAAATTTTATAAAAACTATGTGAAGAAATTTAGTAATTTCTTTTTACGGATCTGGACAAATGATTAAAGGAATTGCGCGGAGATATACATGAGAGGGATTTTTTCAACTTTTCATAGAGAACAAGCCAGCAAAAATCAGAAACTAGAGCAAAAAGTCATAAAATTTGAGCCAAAAAACAATAATTTGAGAAAATCAAATCGCAGAAACGCCTGTAATTCATGGAAAATACAGCAATTAAACTGTATTCAACCGAAAAATTAGGAATTTTCTGAATTTCTTCACAGATCTACAGCTTCCTCGTTGATTTTTCAACAAATTAGGTAAGCGTAGCAGACGGAAATTCAACTTAATTTAACAAATCATGCATAGAAAACAATTTTCACACGGAAAAATCACTGAAAAGGAAGTTAATTAATCGACTATCAGCTAAGTTAATTGGATTTACTTCGAAAAACAACTCGATCTATTCGATTTACATGTATTTTTAAGCTATATTTTGCATCAAAACAGCTCAATCTATTCTATTTTAAAGCCATATTTTGCATCAAAATATAAGCTCAAGCAAATTTTTTACCCAGAAAAATAAAATCTACAAATAGTTTTTCAAGCTATATATTCATCAAATCATAAGCTCCGTCAATTTTATGAATTTATTCATGTAAGAAAACGCATCAAACACATGAAAAAGGCAACATCTTCAGCAAAATCATAGAAACTCATAAATTGTCCAAAAAATCAGTTAAAATACTCAATAACAAAACAAAATTGAAACGCCGTAGAATACAGAGTGAATCATCTGCAAAATCAATTTTCAAAATATTTTTTTAAGCAATTACTTTGTAAAAACGCATCAACCACACGAAAAAAGTAATATCTTCAGCAAAATCACAAAAAATGATTAAAATATCCAAAAAAAGTCGAAAAATTCAGCTCAAAATACTCAAAAAAACGCATCAAACACCTGAAAAAAGCAATATCTTCACCAAAATAAAAAATAATAATAAAAATATCCAAAAAACCGAAAAATTCAGCTCAAAAAACTCCATACGAAAAGCTCAAAAAATACGAAAAAAAAAAACTTCAAAACTCGTAGAGGGAAAGAGAAGAGAGAGAAACTTACTTGAGCGAACTGTACAGAATAAGAGTGAGAAAACTCGAGAATATTTTTTTCAAAGAGAGAAAGATAAAAGGAAGAAATGGTCAGTCTCTTTAAGAGAAAGAGTAACGAAGGATAACAAGGAGGAGCTCTGACTTTTTATATACCAAAAAATACAGCATGAAAGAGAAAAATATCAAACTTTATAATATTTTTTTAATATAAGAAAAATAATAAAGAAAAGGAAGAGAGAAAATTCGTGTATATGGAGGCAAGATCTGCAACACCTGCAAGAAAATAAAAAAGTATAAAATAAAAAATAATTTTTAATTATTAATTATTACTGTATTATACTATTTTAATTAATTATATTAATATTTTAATGAGTCATGCAGGCGGTGCCCCCCGCGAGAAATCTCATCGTTTTTCGTACCCATTTCCAACTACTCTGTAAAATTTAATTTTCTTTTTATTTTATTCTTATCGACTTCGTTTTTTTCTTTATACTGTCACCGTCTCAAATTATAACAACATATTAATTAAGAAAAATAATTAATAATATAACTGATTTACTGTAGTGTCTTTATTAAATAATATTTATATTTTAATTTAAAAAAAATAATTTATTTCTTTTTAATTAATAAAAATAAATAAATAAAAAATTAAATTAAAAAATTTGAAACGAAAAAAATATTTGATAAATAAAAAACAAATCTTAATTTTATTGCTCACTTCGTTTCAAGTTGTTGTTATTTACATGTGTAAAATACATTAATATATTTTTAAGTTTTATAATTTTAAATATATTATATAAAAATAAAAATTATAATAAAAAAACATTATTAATATTTTTTTTTAAAAGAGACTTAGAAAAAAATAAAACCAATAAAGAGGAAGTAATAAGTACTAATACCAACAAGAGCATTGTGGTACCAATACAGAATGCTGCTCACTTCGTTTCAAGTTGTTGTTGTTTACATGTGTAAAATACATTAATATATTTTTAAGTTTTATAATTTTAAATATATTATATAAAAATAAAAATTATAATAAAAAAACATTATTAATATTTTTTTTTTAAAACAGACTTAGAAAAAAATAAAACCAATAAAGAGGAAGTAATAAGTACTAATACCAACAAGAGCATTGTGGTACCAATACAGAATGCTGAACAACAAACAACAAAAACAAGTACTCCCCGTTTTAAAATAGTTGATTTTTTTTAATTTAGCATTCTCCTCACGAAAGTATTTATTAAGAATTTATTTTACTAAATTAATCTTATTAATTATACTTTAAAAATATAAATTTGAGTAAATATATTTTATTTAATCATTTAATATTGAAGATAGTATTAAAAGAACATAATTAAATACTCTTGATTTCATCAAAAGGTAGGGGTGTGCATCGGTCGATTCAGTTTGATTTTACGTGTTATTGGTTCGGTTTATCGGTTTTTGATTTTTAAATATGTAAAACCAATAACCAATCAATAAGATATTTTCTTATCAATTTCGGTTTATCGATTTTTGGGCCTTAATGGTTCGGTTTTTTATTTAACCAATAAGAAAATACTTATAGAATAAAAATAGCAACAACTAATATAAAAAAATAAAATCTTAGTTACCGCCAAAATCCTACGCAATGCAGTTCATTTTACAAGAATCTTCAAACTTGAACAGAATGTTAGTTCGGAAAAAAATTGAATCCTAATTGTTGAAGCTATAAATGCTTCAAACTTTTCAATACGATAATAGCCGAGTTTTATATGGTACCTTTGTTGCCTTTAATAGATTAATACTTTATGAATCACTGAATTGTGAATAAATAGTATATATAATATATATAGAGAGAGAGATAAATTTATATATATAACATAAATAGGGCTATAAAATAATAATTTAGTGTATCCTTATTGAATTACCGGTTTAATCGATAACCCATTAAGTTAAAACCGAAATCGAACCGTTTACTCAATAATTTTTTTTATAAAACAATAAGAAACCGTTAACCCAATAACCCAATACCAATAACCCAGTAATATTTTTATCGGCTTGATTTATCGATCGGTTCAATTTTTGCACACCACTATCAAAAAGAACAACTAAATTAAAATATATTTTTTTAAAAAAAATCAACTAAAATGAAACGAAGGGAGTAGTATCAATACAAAAGTAGTTTATAAGTAGTGAAACTGTTGACTGTTAAATTTGCTATTAATTTTTATAAAATAATTATAATATTCGATATAATTTTATAAGTCAAAAAATGAATGTGAATCTTACGATTAGCTTACAGAAATAAAAAAATTATTTTCAAAATATCCTTCAAGGCTTCAACTCAAGTTGAGCCACTTAAATAGTTATGTAAAGAAAAAATGATAGAAAAAAAATAATGAAACAACTTGTAAAGAAAACAATAAAAATTATACTGAGTGACTTTTAAAGCGGAGGTCGCGGTATCAATCTCCCCTAATGCCTCCTCAATCTAGCTCGTCGCACAGGATTTACCTAGTGCAGTTTACATCTCCTGTGTGGTTTTCAAGTGATTGCACAGTGAGAGGTTTATCCAGTGCATACAAAGTGCTCACTCGAAGGGCAAAGGTTGTAGCGACTGCGAATTTTCCTGAAGTTTCCAAAAAAAAAAAAAGAACCTCAACAACAATAAATTAGTAATTATCGAATACAATAAATAAACAGAAAAAAAGGTCATATATATTTCCGAATTATTGAAAATAATATGTAAATATCTTTTGTTATATTTTTTGATTATATATATATATATATATATATATATATATATATATATTCCTTAGTAGATAGATGGTGTGCGTCGTGTGGCCTCATCCTAAAGAAATTAAATTATTTTTCCTTAACAATCTCTTTGACCTGCCGGCAAAATGTCATGTGGTCGGTGTTGGAAGTGAGTTTTGTTCACATTTATTTCTTGATGAATCAAAATCAATGTAGTCATAGAACTTTTTTTAGGATGAGAACATGTGAATGAAACTCGCTTTCAATTTCGACCATAAAATATTTCGGCGGCAGATTAGAAGATTAATTGCTAGGAGAAATAAGTTACTAATTTTTTTTTGAGACAAGGACACATAGTATACAACGTTTAACTAAAGAATATATATGTACCATTTTCAATAGTTCAGAAATATGTACGTACCCAAAGTTAAATCGACAAAAGTACAAAGAAGCCTTAAAACATAACAAAACGTATTTACGTATCATTTTCAATAATTTAAAATTTTATATAATCTTTTTCTCATAAATAAAAAAAATATTTAACAAATACCTAAAACCAAAATTTTACATAAATAAGTCTAATATGACATAATATACTATATTTTAAACTATCACCAAATCTAATTTTATCGAAAAATAAAACAACGCTCGACTACCTTATTTAATTTTGATAAGCAAATGAATATGTAAGAGTTATATCAACCTTATAAGTTATAGCTAACCGTGGTGCTTAGTCCTAACTCCTAACTTCAATTTCTAACTGCTAACGACTACTTAAACCTTTTCTACTCTTTCTCAGAACACTCCACGTGGCATGTTAATATACGTCGTCGTATTATGGCCGGCAGTTCGTTTTGGCAAACCGCCTTTATTAAGTCGGCCAAATTTATTTCCACTTTCCATCCGTATATTGGAGTTTCACTAATTTAAATTCGTATTGTTAGAGTTTGTGACTCGAATTTTATTGATGTGGCCCTGAAAAATTTACAATGCAACTCATATTTATAATTTTTTATGAAGTCTGTGGTAATTGGATAGGGATGAGATCGATACGGGATACAGGGATAAAAATATTATGACATGTATTAAGATGGTAAGTAATTCTTTTATCACATTTTTTTTTTCTTTTGATTTCTCATCCGGTGTTTGATACCTGTATTGGAACTCAATTAATTTGGATTTGCACTGCATAGGACCCCATTCGGGGGGAAGCTCTCCCTAACAGAGTTTTCTCCATATCCAGAATCGAACCCTCGATTTCTGATTAAGGATGAAACAGTTTCATCCACTACATCACAATCCATATTGGTAACTCTTTTATCACATTAATAATAAACAAACATAGTAAATTACTCCAATTTTTTTTCCTTTAACTGGTAACTTAAATTGAAGTTAGTATTTTTTTTCTTGTAGGTGTAAAAATGTCCGGAGCTAAAGTAGCATGCGGCACAATAATAAACGAACTTAATTATTAAATCCTTCACATGTAAGTTGTTCATTCTGTACATTATCACGTTATAGATAGATGCCTTGGGGTCATTTAGTAGCTCAATAAACTTATATAAATATTAGTAATGTGTGAATTAATTAGGAAGAAATCTAATTAGTATTATTTTTAATTAGATACTTTTGATAGTTAGTTTTTAGCCACTTCTTTGAGCAATAATAATTTTCTATGTATGATTAGAATTTTTAATAGATTTATAGAACTTAAGTGTATGTATATATTTTTATACTCTTTTCTAAGGATTTTCATTTATTTTGCTATCTTGGTGACTTAAACCTAAAACCTTAAAGTTAAATATGAAAGTGTTTATTATCTGAGCAACTTTCTTTTGTCGTCTGTCGAGATACACAAATATATACTTCACAAGTCATACGTTTATCAAATTCAATGTATATTCAATTTGAAAACATTCTTTCACAGGGTATTGAATAATTATAGAAATCTTCGGGCAAAATAACCTTCTGGATCCCTGTACTATGTCGGTTTTGTAAGTTGGACACTTCTACTTACATGTTTGTCATCTGGATCGCTAAACCCACAAAAAAACTATATTTTAAACCCGTTGACCGTTGACTTTGCCTATATGGCATTAAAATGCTGACTAGGATAAGGAGAGTGATTACACTCGCCTAAAGTGCGAGTGGGGTCAATTTTTGACCAATTTTATATTAAACTAATTAAAAAATAATAAAAATAATATTAAAATTGAAAAAAATAAAGAGGGTTTTTTATTCACTTTCTCAAACTTATCCTTTGCACAATTTAAATTTCACTTTCATTTTGTTCCCCTTTCACTCCAAACATGCCCTTTGCACACTTCACAGCAATGGCCGCCAAGAAATTCCCCCGTAACCCTAACCTAATCAACGGAATCGGCAAATTCTTTCGTTCCAAAATGTACCACAAAAAGGGCCTTTGGGTTTTCAAGAAGAAAAAGGACGGCATATTCCCCACCCACCCAAAATCTACCGTCGTTGTTGCTCCGCCCTCAATCACCGCCATCAAACCACCAAAATTCTACCCAGCTGATGACGTGGAAAAATCCCTCATCAACGAACACAAACCAAAACCACAAAATTGAGAGCCAGTATTACACCTGGTATTGATTTGATTATTCTAGCTGGGAGATTTAAGGAAAAAAGAGTTGTATTCTTGAAACAACTTGTATGTTCTGGACTGTTACTTGATAGTGGATCGTTTAAGGTTAATAGGGTTCCATTAAGGAGAGTTAGTCAAGCTTATGTTATTGCTACTTCAACGAAAGTGGATGTTAGTGGCGTTAAGATTGACAAGATTCAACGGAAGTTTATGTTATTCCTTGTCTTTGTTGTGGTTGATATTGTCGTTGTTGTTCATTGTCAAAAAAAAAAAAATGTTGTTGCTCCTGAAGAGGGTCTTTGCTGGTTGATATTGTTATTGTTGTTCATTGTCAAAAATAAAATAAAATTATATATCCATGAAGAGGGTCTTTGCTTTACTGTGGTTGATATTGTTGTTGCTCATTGTAGAAAAGAAAGTATTGTTGTTGTTTCCGAAGAGGGTCTTTGCTGATTGATATTGTTGTTGTTGTTGTTCATTGTAAGAAAAAAAATTATATATCCTTGAAGAGGTCTTTGCTGTGATTGATATTGTTGTTTGTTGCTCATTGTCAAAAAAAAAAAAAAATTGTTCTTGATTTACTTTTTAATTTTTTTTTATTCATTTTCTCAATTTAATTTTTTCATTTTGTTTAGGATTAATTTTGTTACTTTTACAAATTGTTGAAGATATTTAAATAAAAATTAAAAATTCATTATGTTTGTGTAATGTGAATTTATAGTTAAATCTTTAAATTTATAATTGAAAATTTAATTTAAATTAAAAATTTATTGTATGTGTGTATTAGAATTTCTATAATTTATAAAAAAAAAATTATTTAATTAAATTTATTTTAATATTTAATTTCTTGTGTAGCATTTTAAGAATAACATAAAATTTAATGTAATACTTAAAAATGACTTGGCGGCTGATGTGGCAGCTGACGTGGCAGACGTGTAAGCTGACCTGACAGCTGATGTGGCGAGAGTGTGTTACACTCACCAAAAAAGTGTTTAAAATGTTGTTTTTTAGTGGGTTCAGGGGTCCAGATAACAAACATGTAAGTAGAAGTGTCCAACTTACAAAACCGATATAGTACAAGGGTTCATCGAACCATTTCATCGAACCATTTTACCAAATCTTCGCGGCCCTATAACTTATGAACAATTATCATAGGAAGCATGATTAAAATATCTCTATAAAAAGAATTTTTCTTTTTTTAATTAAAGATAAATCATGAATTTAAAATATTATGATCTTTTACAATGAAAGAAGTTCGGACAAGACTATTAATAATGGGTTACCTAGAAAAATAGGCATAATAAAATTTCAAACTCAAAATTTAATAGTTGGACTTTGGTTTAAAAGGGGCAAACAAGTTTCCCAATTAAGTGAGGTCCTTTAAGTTTTAAAAATTAGGTGAAAGAGACAATTTTTTTAAAAAAATATTTTCGTTCCAACAACTTTGCAAAGTTGTAGAACAACTTTGAACTTTGCAAAATTGTTCAACAACTGTGCGAAGTTGATCGACAACTGTGTGAAGTTGATCGACAACTGTGCGAAGTTGTTCGACAACTATGTGAAGTTGTTGAGACAATTAATGCAGTTGTCGAACAAATGTTCAAGTTATTCAAGCGACTTTATTTTTTTAACTTGGGGACGTTGTGAGACCCACTTATCCCTTTTTTTTAATTAAAGATTTGGGAGGGTCTATGGACTCATTTTTCTCCATTCTCAACCTCAAAGTTCATCTTGTTGTTGCAATAAGAAATGAACAAAAAAACGAATAAGTTTAGCTAGTGTGATAAAGATAGCAATTAATGTTTGTAACGATCCTAAATTCTCAACTCAACAATCAATACAATGAGTGAACAGAACTAATAAACTTTGATTAATATGAAAAAGAGATATTACAATATGAAGAAGAGGAATATTAGCAGAAGGGGATGAAATCACTAGAGAGAATTGGGATGAGAAGCAAAGCTTTTGCCTAAGCAATTATCATAATTTTCATAAACCTATTCTTACTAGAATGTGCTATTTATTAACCCGTATCCCACACATAGCCACTTAATGTGGTATTAGGCTGCTTTATCATAACTGTTTTTGGCACATTCATAACAATACTTTCTCTCTAAAAAAAAATCTTGTCCTCAAGGTTTAAGTAGTCAAGAGCATCCTCGGGTACAGTTAGATTAGTAAGCATCAAAGAAGTAACTTGGTTGGCAGCCTGGATTATTGTAGACGTGGTTGCATCATTCTTGTTTAGCTGCTAACTAACATGGCAAAGATATGTAATAACATGACATGCAATGCGCTCATCGCTCCATGCTTTCTTGGCATCTATTCCTTCTCTTCCAAATGACATAATCACATAATTGGCCAAACTATAGGCATTAGTATTAAATAATGGAATGCTAAGAATAGCATCCAGAGTACTATTAGGATCAAAAGAAGCTCCGGGAGCACTTGAAATATGATATCGACAGTACTCAGTAGCACGCTCAGATCCATCAAAGCTAAAATTATCCACCTTTAAGTACCAATGAACAGTTTTAAAAGCTCCCCCTCTACCAAATCTCTCCATTGCCATTGCTATCAACCAATTACAACCATGTTTTTCTTTGTTTCCAGTAAAGCCCGTCAACAATATTAAATTAAGCTCAGTTATAACCTACCCTGCAACCGCACACTAGTTCAAGAGGATGGTATACACTAATAAATTAGCTAAGCCATGATGTAATATATGGTACACAACTAAATATATGGTCTCAATGACAATAATGAATGTGTAACCAGTAGGGTGCAGAACTTGAAGCTTCATTTTACATGCACTTCTTAATTTTAAATCTTTCCACTCATGTAGCATGGGAGCAAGTACAGTCGCTGCAAGTTGTCTATTACGATTGAAATTAGCAGCAAAAAGACAACCATTTGTCTTGGGATCAATCCCACCAATTATGACAAAACCATCGAAGTCGAATTCCTTGGCTATTTCAATCAATTGATCAACTTGGGCAATGAAATCTAATAGTAAAGCTGAGAAAAGTGGTTTTGGAAGTGGTCATGACAACTGACGCCGACCAGTTTGTACACCCACCTTGCTATTGAAAATATCATTAAACAACTTGCCACCTTCCACAGTACCATCAAGAACAAATTCACTAGAATATAGTGCAGTAGACAAGTAGTTTAATATAGCCAAATGTATATCGAAACTCCCGAACATAATGGATGGAGAGACAGACTCACCGGGATCACATGAAAAATGTATGGATGCATGCTTGTGCATCAATCTGGTTTCTTTCAAAATCACGGGCTCATTTTTTTCCCAGAGTGAGTCGACTTGTTCACTGTTAACCAAATGTTGCCTGGCTCCTTGAAAATAAATACCAAATAATTTTTGTGTTTTGTTTACTATAACTTGAGCACCTGTTTCTGTGCTCTGCAATGACTCGCCTCTTCAAACATTTGTATTTGCAACTATAAGATCAAGAGGCAAGGGATCCTTTTATTTGTCATCCAAATCTAAATTGGCTATCTCCCCTGAATTGCAGATCTTCTGTTTTGCTTGATTTAGAAAAGTTTCAGCCCCCTCAGTTTTAACTTGTACTGATGAATCCTCATATTTACCCTCTTGTTTTATAGCATCCGATGTTTGAATCAGTGTTTCAATATCCACAACATTTTCAGTTTTCCTATCCGACTTTTCGTCAAACACCTTGTGTGCATTTATTTTGTCGAAGGCCGACGAGATAGCCTCAAACCCAGTTTCATACTCAGTCTCTGAGGGAACCTGATTAGCCAAGCGACCTTCTAGTGATTCCAAATATCATTTAGGAAAGCGAATCAACACTTTTGCAGTAAAATATTTCCAATCAACCAACTGTTTGTTCTGGAAAAGCCATTGATACCACGATAAAGCGAGCCCATCGAGATAGAACGAAGCTAGGGATAACTTGTGGTTTTCTGCAATTTCATAAAAATCAAAGTAGCGTTCAGTATCGGAGATCCATAACTCAGGATTCCCGCCACAGAATTGTGGGAATTGTACGTAAATAGGTTTACTTCTTCTAGGGTTTCCAACCAATTTTTGTAAAAATGAACGAATTTCAGATATCTCCTTTGACAATGAATCTTTCCTGGTGTTAATTGAATCACAAGGAGTTCACAAGGTTTGATCCTTCACTGAAGACCTCCGGATGAAAGCACCAAGGTAACGATCCTGAATTCTCAACTCAACAATCAATACACTGAGTGAACGAAACTAATAAATTTTGATTAATATGGAAAGAAGAAATTACAATATGAAGAAGAGGAATAGTAGTAGAAGGGGATGAGAGCACTAAAGAGAATTGGGATGAGAAGCAAAGCTTTTGCCTAAGCAATTATCACAATTTTCATAAACCTATTCTTACTAGAATGTGCTATTTATTAACCCGTATCCTACACATAGCCGCTTAATGTAGTATTAGGTTGTTTTACCATAACTGCTTTTGGCACATTAATGACAGTGTTCTAAATACTTTACCCTCTCTATTTATGTCGAGTAATTAAATAGTAATAAATATGTACAAAAATTATAAAAAGATTCCAACCTCTCAATTTTAAAATTGTTACAAATAATGAAGAAACTAATCAATATAGATACACAATTGTGACTAAAATTGGACTCTTGGACTGCTAATGGACTCATCTAGAAAGCCAGAAAATGCCACACACCAGGAACCAACACCATCGGAACCACCGGATCCAATGACCATTGATATCCCTACCACCGATCCCCAGGATACCCCGAAAGATGGTTTCAAAGATAAACTTATGAACAAAAACAACAATCTGAATATGAGCTACAATTACACCGGTATTAAAACAATCGATAGTTCAAAGAAAGGCCAATCGATAAGCTATCTAAAGATGAAAAACTTCGTATTTATCGCCCCTGGCAATACTTTGTCATTGTGAAGCTGGTGAATAAACGATTAACACACAATTATCTAAGAATCAAGTTGACAAAGCTTTGGAAACCGATGGAACCACTCATTTTGATTGACCTCGGATGTGATTTTTTTGTGGCAAAGTTCAACAAACTGGAAAACGCTACAAAAGCCTTACATGGTGGACCCTGGTTCATTACCGGTAATTTTTCTATCGGTGCGACAATGGGAGCCCAATTTTATACCCGAAGAAGCAAACCAAACCCACACGGCCATTTGACTGCGACTACCACAGCTGCTAACAGAATTCTACGACCAAAGAGTATTAGAGCTGATAGGATCGTCGCTCGGAGCATTGTTAAAAATAGACTCCTGCACCTCCCTTACCCTTCGAGGAAGATAGACCAAAATTTGTATTCAAGTACCCCTCGGGGTCCCCTTCAAGAAACAAGTCCTCATCTGCAATCATACTCAAAGGGTCATCTATAAAGGGAAGGGCCTTCTCTGCACATCCTGTGGAAGATTGGGACACCAAGCAAAACATTGTACCCACAATACCAACAAATCAACCATAGACAAGAAACAACCAAGCACTAACAAGATCCCAGAGCACCAACAATGGCACATCATTTCCTTCCTCAAAAGAAAACACAGACTGGACAGAAGATCGAGCAGTAATGGGAAATCATCTCCTTTGATAACTAAACCACATCAGATAACGGCGGCGACAAACACCCCAGTTAAGCTCCCATACCCTGAACAAATATCTCCCAACGCAAAGGATGGTGCTCCATCCTTGGGAAAAACCACCACAACTGATAAGCCATTTTCACCGCCACCAAAAAATAAAAAAGCAAAATATGCTTATGGGTCGGCCCACGCGCCTGCTAAAGCTGCTGAAAACACTCATTTTCCTAAAGTCAAACCTGCCCACCACACACGTGCACAGTCCATTAATAACTCCACCTACCCATTCCCTTCCGTCAACTTAGAGAAAACATCCCCTCCAGCTAATAAATTTGAGGGCCCTCCAAAGGCCACACCTCCCATCACTATTAATTCATCTCCAATGAAAGCCACCGTCTTTGCATTTTTTGGGATGTCTAACGCTGTCCAACATAGAGGTAATCACCATGTAGAGCCGATTGACATGACCGTTTCGGTCATGTCCATTAACTCAACTCCCCATACTAGTGGTGAACAAGGCACCATTAGTATTAACAACACCCAAAAATAATCTAAGCACACTACTGATACCAATGGCCTTCCAACCACCGTTGAAGAAATCTCTAGTCTTCGTCTCAGCACCACACACTCCAAACAGGACCCCAACATCCTGGGCGGAGTTGGTAATAGAAGGGAGGACCATATCCCATTGTGTCATAATCGGGGATCAGCCCATTGTACTAATGATTCAAGACCCATCCTAGATAGCCCAAATAATCAAGGATGGGGTAGATCACATAGTACAGGGCCTGGGCTATCAGGTATGGACCCAAACCATGATACAAGCTCAGAGGCTGGCCATCCTTAATGTCATTAACACGCATGAGTTCAACTCTCTCATGACTCATGTGTTCAAACACCTACCTTACTAGCCAAAGAGCCCCTACTTGTCGAGCTTGGACACCCTAGCATTTGTACCATGGACACTAGCAGTCCACTAGGTCTCTACCAACCAAACTAATGCTCAGACCAACAACACAACAAGAGGGGTAGGAGACCAAGGAGAAACAATAACCTCAATTCTGGAAAAGTTCTTCAAGCTAGAAAGGCCACTTTGAAAAGAGTTCAAAGAACCCTCAAACACAGTTACTATAGTGCTTTGTCCGAGGGAGATGAAAACATTCAAGTTGATCTTGAGGAACACGACTAATCTTACCCCAGCAGTTGCTTACCTGAGCCCATATTTGGACAAGGAACAACAAGCTAGAATAGTAAGAGGGAAGAACCCATTGCTGAACCACTCCACACCTCCAACTGATCTAATAAACTTCATCATTTGGAATACTAAGGGTGCTAACAGTCCTGCTTTTAAGCATTACTACGATGCTTTAATCAAAATACATAAACCAGTCGTCCTTGTTCTTTTGGAAACAAAAATGGTTGACCACACCAATCTCACTGAGATGTTTGGTTATGACTCTCATATGGAATCAAGTGTTGATGGTCGTAAGGGAGGTATAGTAATTATGTGGAAGGAAAATGCTGTCAAATTACAGAACTTCTCAATATCCCCCAGGGTATCCACACCATCATTAAGGTAAACTCTGATCCCACTCCTTGGATTTTCTCTGCTATATATGCTAGTCTGGACAACAATCGTAGAACCACTCTTTGGAGGGGATTGTGTCAAATTTCCTCGAGCTACAAAGGGAATTGGTTAATTGGTGGGGACTTTAACGAGGTCCTTAAAGAGAATGAAAAACTTGGAGGGCCCCCCATTAATACCAATAGAGTTAGTCAGTTCTGGTACTGCTTAAACTTTTGCAATATGATGGACCTAGGCTTTAGGGGTTGCAAGTATACCTGGACCAATAGGAGGCACCGTAATAGACACGCCCTTATCCAGGAAAGGTTAGATAGATGTGTTGCCAATGACTCTTGGATAAGACATTTCCCTGGGAGCTTGGTAACACACCTTCCCAGAATCAAGTCTGATCACTGTCCACTCCTCTTATCCTTAAGCAACAGGCCTCATGGTACCCTGAATAAGCCTTTTAGGTTTGAGCCCATGTGGTGTAATCATGACTCTTTCCCCAATCTGGTGAAGGACTGTTTTAACAATAACTCAAATCTACACCAAGCTATCACCTTCTTTCAACACCAAGCTTCCCAATGGAACCACTAAGTGTTTGGCAATATCTTTACCAAGATGCGAATTATTAGGTCTAGACTTGATGGTATCCAAAAATCTAGGGCCTACCACACTAGTGCCTTTTTGCAAAACCTGGAAAATGAATTGATGCTCGAGCTTAACTCCATTCTTAAGTATGAAGAGGACTTTTGGAAAACAAAATCTAGGATCACATGGCTCAGTCAGGGTGATGCAAACACTTCCTTTTTTTATGCGTCAACTCTTAATAGAAGAAGAGAAAACACCATAAGTGAACTGGTGGATGAGGTAGGCAATGTGTATAGAGGGGAAGATGTCATTATAACACATGTGCTACAACACTTCACCAATATATACACATCCAGCCACACTCAATGTCCCAACTCTCATTTCACTCTTACCTGTAACTCTAATGCTATCTCTAAAGATTTGAAAAGATCCTTAGCTGCACCTCTTAGAGATACTGAAATCCTTCTGGATATCAAATCTTTCAAGCCCATGAAAGCTCCTGGACCTGATGGGCTTCACCCCCTCTTCTACCAAAAGTTCTGGCATGACATTGGCCAAAAGACCATAACTTTCTGCAATAAGGTCTTCAACAAAAACATCATGCCTGCTGAACACAACACCACTCTTATTTGCCTGGTTCCAAAATGTAGGAATGCCTCCAACCTGAAAAACTTTAGACCCATTGGACTCTGTAACACTAGTTACAAGATTGTTACCAAGATCATTGCCAATAGAATAAAACCCATCCTTCATAATATCATCAACCCCACCCAAGTTAGTTTCCTTGCCAATAGAAGGGCTTCTGACCAGGCTATCATAATTCAAGAGTATATCACTCGATTCAAGAAAATAAAGGGGTACAAAGCCAGTATGATCCTTAAGATTGACCTTGAAAAAGCTTTTGATAAACTGGAATGGTCCTTCATAAAAGATACTCTTCTCTTTTTTGGTATCCCTGACAACCTTGCTAGACTCATTCTGTCATGCATCACTTCTTCCTCTATTGCTATATTAGTTAATGGCAGAAGAATAAATTTCTTTAATCCATTCAGAGGCATCGGGCAGGGGGACCCTCTATCCCCATACATTTTCATCATGTGTATGAAAAGACTCTCAAGAGGGATAAAGGCTGAGGTCAGAGAAAAGAACTGGACCCCCATCAGCATCTCTCCCAAAGGTCCTAAGCTTTCCCACTAATTTTTTAAAGATGATCTCACCCTCTTGTCTAGAGCAGACACCAAAGATAGCCACACCATTGCCAAAATTCTCCAAATATTCTCCTCTTTCTGGATAAACCATCAATGCTAAGAAATCTAAGGCTATCTATCTGCCAACTGTACTCCCCAAATGATAAGCCATTGTACTCAGATCCTTAACATCCAACCTGGCCAATAATTGGCAAATACCTTGGTTACCCTATCTTCTCCTGCAAACCCAAGAATAGTGACTTCCAGTTTATCATAGACAACATGAACTCTAGGCTAGCAAGTTGAAAAACCAAAATTTTGAACATAACTGGTAGTTCTGTCTTAGCCAAATCAACTCTTACTGTAATACCTACTCATCTGATGCATTACATCAAAATCCCCAACAAAATTACTGAAAGAATCAACAAGATCCAAAGAGACTTTATTTGGGGGAACAACAATGATAAAAAAAAAAATTTCACCTCATTAATTGGGACACCTTGACTACTGACAAGAAAATTGTGGCCCTGGGTCTCCACAAGACTGAACTTAGAAATAGAGCCCTCCATGCTGGACTGGTATGGAGACTATTTCATCAACCAACAAGCCTCTGGGGCCAAACAATCCTTGCTAAATACTATAAGTCCAGTGGCCGAAACCCTTTTAAAAAA
>NC_061121.1:2185238-2226975 GCF_002878395.1 Capsicum annuum
TCCTTGCTAAATACTATAAGTCCAGTGGCCGAAACCCTTTTAAAAAATCATCCTCTAGAACCTGAAAGAACATTAAAAGGGGGTGGAAAGACTGTCTTTTGAGCATTAAATGAAGAATTGACAGGGGTGATAGGATTAACTTTTACCAAGATCCCTGGATTCCTCAACTCAATAGTCTTAACAACATCCTTTAAGGCCCCTTGACCAGGCAGGACCTGAACACCACTGTTAAGGACATCCTGGTAGGGGGAACTTGGGACTTCAATAAGCTTTCCCTTCAAATTCCCAGGTCTATCCAAGATATCATTCTCAGCCATAACATCATCCTCAAGGAAAACATTAATGACAAAGTTCTTTGGAATCTCAGCACCATTGGTACCTTTACAACTGGCACCATGTATTCTTGTCTCAACACCCATAATACCACCAACAATGTAGACAAAAACTTCAACATCATCTAGAAAGCTGAAGCTCCCAACAAAACAAAAACTTTTCTTTGGCTCCTCATGCATGAAAGGCTTCCCACTAGTAGCTATCTTCATCATATTGGTATCAATGTTTCCCCTCAGTTCTATTTCTGTAACCACAACAAGAAAGATATAACTCATATTTTCTTTCTATGCACTAATGCCAATCAATTCTGGGAAAGCCTTGTTCAAAGAGGTACTTACAAACCTCCCATTCCTGGGAGTACTGTTGATGCTATCAATTGGCACATATGGTGGGAAAACATACGCTCCAAACCTTTCAACTCTTGGCTAACGTGGGGCACCATTTTACCCTACTGCCTTAGGGAAATCTGGCTCACTAGGAATGGTAATCTTTTTAATAATAAGCACATTCTAGCCAGCAATGATAGAGCCATTTCAAATGCCACTATGTTTGTCATGCTTGCCAAAGAAAACTCGAATCTCACACACACTTAACATACCATCACCATTGGATGGAAACCCCCTTAACCAGGAACTATAAAGCTAAACACTGATGGTTCTATGAAAGGGAATCCTAGACCTGGAGGATTGGGTGGGGTTTTTAGGGACCATATAGGGGTTGGATCCTAGGCTTCTACCAGCACCTCCCACACACCAACCCTGTGATAGCTGAGCTCCAAGACATTAACTGGGGACTCCGGCTAGCTAAAGAACACAATATTCTTAACTTTGAAATTGAATCTGACTCGGTCGCTGCTGTTCAATCCTTCAAACGGATCATCCTTTATCTCATAACCTTGTTTCTGAGTGCATGAAATTGATGCTCGACCTGGGAGCAGAGCCCCTTACACAGGTTTTTAGAGAGCAAAATGGAGTAGCGGATCGACTAGCTAAGGAAGGCTCAATTGTACAATTCACAGAAAAGCCGATCTCCACATCATTGCTACCTTCTTTTGTATTAAGCTATGTACAAGATGATATCACTGGAAAAACTTTTACACGTCCAGTTAAACATTATTTTTTGAATCCCTTAATGACCAATGAAAATAATTTATCATACCCACAGGGTCGGGTTGTGGCCCTGACTAACTCTTTTGCTACTCCTTCAGATGAAAGGAGTGTCAACCCTCCCTCTGCCCACTAATATTAATGCAAACTTCCTCTTCCTGACCAAAAAAAAATATAGATACACAATAATCGAAAATAAAACAAATTTAGTATCTGAACATTCGATTTTATATTTGCTACTAACTCTTCTTCTTCTAATAATAAATTTAAGGCAATCTTTAACACTCGACTAGAAAATATCTGAAAAAAATTAGTGATTCGTACAATTTATTTTGGTCCTAATATTACATTGATACGACATAATTTACCAGTGATAGACACATCACCAAAAGCTCTCGAAAGGGGAGGCTAGTAAAGACAGGGCCTACCACAAGAATATTTTTTTTATTGGCACCATGGCAGCATGGCACGAAGGCAGCATGGGAGGAGTTTAAATTCTTCTTTCGAGAGAGATAATATTTATTCTTCTTCTTTCCTGATATTTTTAAATAAGATAAGAATATCTCTATTTTTTTATCGAAAATGAAATTAAAAGGATAAGTAAATCCACCTGTGACTCCGTGAGCAATCATATTACTAAGTCCTACAATATAGGAATGAGATTCTCCATAAAGTCAAGATTGTGGATGGCCAAGAGCGTCCACTTAAAAAAATAATGAAGATTGCTTAAAGTCGTTTTCTGGAGAAAAGAATCGACAGAAAGAGTTGATTTGTGGATGAGGAATTCGAATATCAAATAATTTTTATTCTTTCGAGGATCATGACCTTTGATGTTAACGAATGTGACTCAAAAACATGATTTTATGGTTGGCAGCAACACTTTGAGATTTAAAATCGGTTATATATTTCAAACATGAAAAATTTAATGAAGTATTTAGAACTGAAATACATAATTCGCGATATTCAGTCTACCGAAATTCACCAAAATACAGATTATGACTTTATAGAAGACCATGAAAACTTTAAAATAAAACGATATTTATTTTGAAACAAAAAGAGTAACTTGAGAATTAATCTCCCCATTAAATGACCTCTCAACATGGTGGAATGGACATTGGAGTAGAATAAGTTTAAATATTCAATTGTTTGCTTCATAAATTTGGTAAATACAAATTTATTATTTCAATTTTTGAATATTTTTTTAAAATTAATTTATGACTTTAAGTGCTTTTGTAAAGTATTGCATATGTATTAAGAACTTATTTAAATATTTAATTTTGAGTTTAATTATTATTATGGAGCAGATAAAGTAAATATGAGTGAGCTTAGTTGCTTGTACAATTTATTTTAGATTCTATTATCATATTGATTCAACAGAAGTTATGGATTATAGTTCTTGTTCTTCTTTTTCTAGTGCTCTTAACTACTTGAAAAATATTTTCATTCCTTATCGAAAGCGAAATTAGAAGGATAAATAAATTCACTTGTGGACACATGAATTACAAGTCCTACAACATAGGAATAAGATTCGCTACAAAAATTGTGGATAGTCAAAAGCGTCCACTTGAATGAATACATGGAATCTCAAAGGAAAGGTAAAGATTGCTTAAAGTGATTTTATAGAGAAACGAACATACGAAAAGAGTCGATTTTTGTGGATGAGAAATTAGCATTTCAAATAACTTATTCTTTCGAGAATTCTAACCTTTTAAGTTAAAGGACATGATTCAAAAACATGATTTTACTATTGATGAGAATATTGTAAGATTCACGGCTGGGTCCTATGTTCTAAACGTACTAAAAGAATATACATATGCAATTACGATAGAAATGCATATATCACGACTTAATGTTAGTTTATCGATGAAAGAACATGATGTAAGATATCACCAAATTAGTGATAAAATGCTTTTAACACGAATAAGTGAAAGTTTGATCACCAAAAATCTAATAATTATTAGACTCAAATTAAATATGAAAATCTCGTCAATCTCTTCTTTCTTTTTATTGTTCGTTCGATATTCACATTGAGTTTCAACCAATTTAAATTCACATCTCATAGGATTATTTAATGCGAAAACACTTTTTAGCAAGTTTTGTTTGACCATACTTCTCTCCACGTCAGGGGCGGATCTACACATAAATTTTAGGTGCTCTGATACCCACTAAACTCGACGCGAAATAGGTATAATTACATAAAAAAATATGCGAAAATAGATATAAATTTATAAAAGCACCCACCAAACTAGAAGTTGGTTGCATTAGCATTTAAGTTGATCTTTAAGGCTCTCCACTGGTAGGTGTGCTTGGGTTCAAACTTGATTGAAGTGATTTTTTATTTTTTTCTTAGTAAACATCCACACTCCTTAAATCTTGGGTCCGCCAATGCTCCACGTTGGTCCCTCTTATGTTGGGTTATTATATATCTTATTATTTTTAATTTTTTTGATATTTGTTATAAGGATAATGAAGCTTAGGTGAGATTAACAAAAGAAGAAATAAAGAAGGATTCACATGGGAACAAGAATCGAACATGTTTGTACGCCGTTGGAATTGCCACGTGTCGACTTTTCCATTTTCTTACATTTACGATAAACTGTCCACTCCCTTTATTTCGAATCTTTTACCTCATCGAATCTTCCTTTCCTTCTATCGTATGGTGTTTTTTTTTTTTCTCTATGTCCGGTATCTGTATTGGAGGTACGATTAAATTCATATCATGTATTATAATAAGAGTCATTATGAGAGTAACGTTTTCAATAAAAAAAAAAAAAAAAAAATTTATATCCAACACTCAAACTCAGGACCTCTGATTAAGAGTGATATAGTCTCACCACTACACCACAATTCATATTGATTTCTATCATGTGTTTGGTATGAAGAAAAATCCTAGCGGCCTGATAAATGCGAATTAGGGTAGATGATTAGTCAGTTGGAGGGTGTACATGTTAGTAGGTAGAAATGCAGCTTTTATTATAGTCGTTGTGTCATGTTTGCAGTTGTTTATATATACGTTGTTCGAGTAAATTGTTTATAATATTATTGTTCTGTTACTATCTTACTATATGTATTGTGTTACGCTTTATTGTCTTTTTTTTCTCTTTTACATTTCTTTCTGAATTCCTCTTCATCTCATTTTTAAGAGAGTGATACAGATTATGCACACACTACTTTTTCAGACCCCACTATGTGAATGCATGCATGTATATTGTTGTAGTAATGTATGTTAATAGTAATAATAATAAGATACGTAGTATAACTTCATAAAGTGAGGTATTAAAAAAATAAGATTATCTATGGACTTTACTCTTATATTTTTTTATAGACTTTCGACTCTATGAAATCTTATTCTAAAAGTACTTATATGTAATACTATAAAAAGCATAGCGTTCAAAAAAATTTAACAACCTTACTAATAGTACGAGGATGCGTTCAAGCATGGGAAGAAAACTTCAAGAAATTCTCTTATAATACACAAAATATTTGATTTATAATATAGTCAAGTCGTTCGCCTATTTTTTTTATATCATTTTTAGTCATCATATTTTTAACTTTGACCTAGTGAAAAATGAAAACTTTTTTCCGTTAGTTAAGTGACTGGAACATCAATGCAAAAGGGTTCAAGTAAAAAAAAAAAAATTCACCACTTTTATTATTATTATACCTTAAAGTAATATGTTCAAACTAATATTCACCAAAGTATTCCTGTAGTATATTTAGTTTTAAAGTTAATACATAAAAATGACCTAAACTTGACACTAAATTATAACTTTGACCTTAAATTTTGACAGTGTACAAATATGACCTTTAACTATTTAAAACTGCACAAATATGACCTCCAATCCTATGTGGCAAAACGCGTGTTCGACACGCAAAACTGGGCGCGTCCAACTTAAAATCTAAGGGCATAATACATAGATATGACCTTAAACTTTGACAGTGCACAAATATGACCTTTAACTATTCAAAACTGCACAAATATGACCTTTAAATGACTTTTCACTATTATTTTTTTATTATTTTTGGCTCAAAGATGAAAATAGTATCTAATTTCTTTTGTTATTGCGGAAAAAGAGCAATATTGAAGATTTATTAATTGGGTGGGTCAGCCTCATACGAAAAAATCGCACGGGTATGCATATATATTATAAAGCAGAGGACGAATTTAAGTTATATAACATATCTAAATATAATTTATTTAGATATTAAATTAAAGATGAAACTATACTAATAATAAAAAGTTATAGTTTTAATAAAACGTTATTAAATTAACGTTATTAAGGATAGTAGTAGTAGTATATTAAATTAACGTTATCAAATTAACGTTATTATAATGTTACTAAATTAACATTATTAAAACATTATTAAATTAATGCAGGGGAGGACCTACGTGGTAGCCATGGGGTTCACCCGAACCCTCTCGGTAAAAAAATTACGTTATATATATAAGGTAGAAAATCTATATTTATGTACGTATAGTAATGTTGAACCATATGAAACAAGGCACTTAGATAGCCCAGTGGTGTTATTTGCTCTTCTTGGGCGCTTCCTTCAACCTACTGCACGGGTTCGATTTTTTAATTAAAAAAAAAGTTAGGTGTTGCAGCTATAGAAATTAAAAAAATAAAATAATAATAATAATAAAAAAAACGATGTTTTTTTAACACAAAAAGCAAAATTTTGACAGTGCACAAATATGACCTTTAACTATTCAAAACTGCACAAATATGACCTCCCTCCAAGTCAGCCCTTTTAACGATGTGGCACCGTGTGATTGGATTACCTTTCCACGTAGGTGCGAGTGAAACTCATGCATGGGGTTGCAAAATCGGAGGTCATATTTGTTCAGGTTTTGAATAGTTAAAGTTCCTATTTGTGCACTATCAAAGTTTAAGGTCAAAGTTATAATTTGGTGTCAAGTTTAGGGTCATTTATATGTATTAACTCTTATTTTTAATATATAGCAGTAATTGTGGAGTTAAAATATAAAAAAATAAACACATGAAGAAGTTAAAAAATTTAATATTTACTATACATAGACCGAAAAAAATAATTTATTCTGAATATATAGTGTTATTTTTTTACTGAAAGGGGTTCGGTTTACTTCCAATGGCTCCACCCTATACAGTAGTTGAAAAATAATAATAAAACAGTAAATATTAACATTAATTTTGTTAATTATTTCTTGTTTCTAACGGGAGAGTAAATTAAATTAGGACATTCTACAAGTTGATTTAATTTTATTGAACATTAGTACTTTATTGTAGCTAGAGCTGTTTACAACTGTATATGTACTTGAAATGAAAAACAAATATTCAAATAAATTTGGGTCTTGAAAATTTTGAATGTTTAAAGTTGACAAATTATTCAAATTATTGTGTCTACATTATATAAGCTTGCATTATGTTTATTCAATTCTTAGACCGTGCAATTATATATAATAATATAAACCTACTTTATTATTATGTCTGATTAAAATGCAGCTGAGATCTAACATGTTTGGGGCCCGGTTTAATGGAATTAATTTGGTTTAGATCTAAACATAAAAATAATAATAATAATAATTAATTTTGGATCCTTTGTTGAACTTTCATAGTACGTGAAGCCATGTTATTGTAGGGAATATTTAAAAACTTTAAAAGGAATATTTTTATAAAAATCCATTATGGAAAAATCTTTCAACAATGTCCAAAGAAAGGACAAATTAAATCCCAAAAAGTGAGTGGTGTTGGGTTATAATAATATAAAAATATTTTTAACGTTGTGTGATATTGTCTATCTTAACTTAAGCTAAGTCCGTACGCTTTTTATGTATGTGTCTCCAAAGCAACCGGTACAAGTAGTAAATCGACTTGTAGACTAGCACAAAGACACTAAATCACACCCCTTGCATTCACTTTGTTATCTCTATACTCATCTCGTAGAATTATTATCTCCAATTATTAGGTTAAAACAACTCACAAATACTCTTAATATGTTTTGATATTATCCTTTTCTTAACCACCAGAGTTGGCATAGTGGTTCAATGTTATGTCCCTTAAGTAAGAGGTCGGGGGTTCGATCCCTGCCTCTGGCGAATGGAGCAAATTCTGTGACCAATTCCCTACCGTAAAATGACAGAGAATTAGTCTCACGGCTCCTGACTGTGGGAATACCTTGGGAAACCAAAAACAGATATTATCCTTTTCCTTTCCTCTAAAGGGTTCGCACTGCTAAAAGTATCATTACATCTTGTGGGTAACTTCCTTTTGGTAATTTTCAGCTATCAATATAAGACGAACTTTGTACGTAAATTCAATAAACACTTTTCTCTTTGATGAGTTTTACGATGAGTTGTTGAATTTCGATACCAGATTATTAAACAAAAAGTCACTCCTACATATGGGATTTTTAGACCTAAAATACTGCTGAAGCTGATTTAAATATCATCAGAATTTTCAATACAACGAAATTCTATTCAGTCCGGACAGTGCTCAGTAAAACAGTCATAACTTCTTACTCCGAATTCAGATTGAGGAACGATTTGTTGCGTTGGAAAGAAGACTCAGAGATTTTTGATTTGATAGGTATTGGGACTCCTAACTCCTTATATTCTATGAGATATGATCGTTTGAAGTTGGCCCTAATAGAAACTCATATTGAAACTGTATCGAAAAGAAAGTTTTATTCTTAACTTTGTGTTAGGGATATTGTACGACCTTAATTCATATCTAAGAACTTTCAAACTAAAGTATTGATATTATTACTCACGAATAATTAAATTCATCGACTTGAGTCAATCTAGACACAGCCGGAGGCTACAATCTTCGCTGAAAAGTTTGAGGTGACGTAATAAATAAAATATTGGCTATTTTGGACTCAAGTTAATTAATACTGAATGAAAATTTCATGAATTTACTACGGATAATTTAGTAATGACGAAATGGGTCGTTACACAGATAGATCCCCGACTCAAGACTAGGGGTCGTTTGGTTGGAAAATAGTTTTCCCGAGATAATTAATTCCGAGATTAGTTATTTCGGGATGATTACCCGGGATAACTTATATCCCACCATCCATATGGGGTAGCTTATTCCATCACTATGGTGTAAATGATGAAATAAATTATTTCGATATTAACTAATACCTCTAGCCAAACATAGAATAAAATAATCTTTTATTTTATCTTGAGACTACTTATCCCTTATGCCTCACACCAAACACCCCTAAAGGCATAACAAGTAAGTGTAATTATGCACATAGATATTTACCTTGAATATAAATGGCTTAATAAGAAGAGGCACCATAGTGAAAGCTTTAATGAGGAATGGGACCCCATAATGAAGTAGTATTTTGGAAGGAAATCAGAATTAGATTTGTGGGGTGTCCCCAAAAAAGATTAAAGAACATGTTCTGTTACCTTTTATCATTGGAAAAAAAAAAGTAGTACGTAGTAGTATTTAGTACAGATGGCATTAAAGAACAAGAGGAAGAGATAGAATACCTAGTCATCATTCTTAGCAAATTGCATTTTCCAGCACTCATTTTTTGGTGTGTTTTGTGGAGTATGGAGTGGTGTGGACCTCTCTTAAAAACTTGGAATTTAAGCACACATCACACTTGGTCCATAGGATCTAACTTTATGCCATCATATTTGAGTAGGTATTCGTTTCGAAAAGTCTCACATTAACTGTAAAAAGTATCTTTTTAGTGTTCATTTGATTATAGATTATGAAATTAAAAGAAAAATTTGAGTACACATCTCTCTTTGCTCTATAGGCCCCTCATCACACTGTGGTCCATCAAAACTGCTTTTATGCCATCATATTTGAGTATTCGCCTCGAAAAGTCTCACATCGAAGTTAAAAGTATGATTTTAGTTTTCGTTTAGTTATAGATTTTGAAATAGAAACTTTAAAAGTTTGAGTAAACATCTCTCTTTACTCTATAGGCCCCTCGCATCACACTGCGGTCGATAGGATCTGTCTTTATGCCATCATTTGAATATTTGCGACGAAAAGTTTCACATCAGATTTAAATGCTTTCTTATAAAGAGAATTTTATACTTGAAACTCAAATCGAAAACTCTTCTGACTAAATAAAAAGTGTATGTTTTTTCCTATCATGTGTTTTTTTTTTGGGTTGTCTTAAACATTTGTGTTTCTATAAGTTATTCCGTCAAATGTCAATAGTAAAATGAGAATATTGAAGTTAAGTTGTTTCTAAATATGCCTCTTTACTTCTTCAGATGTGGTGGTATGGATTGCGTACATTTTATCCTCCCCAAAGCCCACTAAGTGAGAATACGCTGGGCATGTTGTTGTTGTAAATTGTTTCTAAATATAGAAAAGTTACTTTTTAAAAGATACTTAATAAAGATGGCTTCACATACTCTCTCTTTCACACACACACATATGTGCTGGTATTGATAGCCCCCCTCACACACTCGGTCCCCGGTGTGCGCAGGAGGGTCGTGCTTCTTTTAAAACAAAAACGAGTATTCTTGACAACAGTATCTTGACTCTCCCATCGATGAAGAACATAGCGAAATATTATATTTAGTGTGAATTACAGAATTTCGTAAATCATCAATTTTTTAAGCACAAATTACGATCAAAGTCATTAGATCGAGGGCATGACTGCCTAGGCGTTACGTATTGCATCACAATTGTTGTGGTGGCTTGGACGGATAGTGACCTCCATATATATATATATATATCACTATTTCGTAGTATTAATATTTAGCACTATTAAGCTCGTGGATAAGCAAATGTGACTTATTGATAAGGTTTATAATTCAATTGTTTCTTTTTTTGGTAAATAGAGACATACTTTATTCATATTACGTTTGAATTTTCTTCCTTATCTAAATCTCAACGTGGACGGTTTAAATTTTAATTCACTATTTTTTTTTCATGTTTTATTTTTTAATGTTAAGTCATTATCATCATGTCACACTTAATGCCAACCAAAAAAGAAAAAAAAAGAAAAGAAAAACACAATGAAAAATTGTCCTACTATGTGATCACTTAAACCCTAATAAAATTATGATTAATAAAATCTAAGTTTAGTCTTAAGTTTGACTAAAGAAGACAATATCTTCGAAAAATAAAAGAAAAAAAAAATCAAAATTCACTAAAAAATAAAATAAAAATCAGCAACGTACAACTTTTATCGTTAAACAACAAAAATATTATCGCTAATCTTATTTAACAATGAATATTTAAAAAAACAATATTAGTTGCGAGTAATTTAATGATGTAACTAGTGACAAATTTTAACTAATTTATGATTTTGGTGATTCGTTATGGAATTTTAATAGGTCTAACATAGTTTAAATATTCGACACAGATAATTTATTTTATTGTCAGTAGCATCATATAACTTTCTCCAAATTATAGTTTTTGCAATCAAATTACGATTTTACTTTCTTTCCAAATTCATTCCAACTTTCCAATTTTCTGTTGAACTAAACTGCTCAACTAAATAATTAAACATTATCATTCTCTACCAAATAAATATAACTTAAAATTATAATATTAATATTTGTCCCTAACAACCGTCTTATAAAATGGAAAGGAAATCAAGATTTTGACAAAAGCCTCAAGGGTTTCAATTGTTATATAGCAGGGAAGAATGCTTTGTTTGTATCTGTGTCTAGAATTTTTTATTCGTGAGTTTCAGTGATGTCTATGATTTTGAATAGATAGTTTATAGTAGTACCTTGTAGGTGTCTTATTTCCTTTATTATCTAGCAGTGTATTATCTCATCTATCTTGTTGGTGTGCTTTGATGTTATTTGTTTGTTATACTGTTATATGTCCTGAATCGGGGTCTGTCAAAAACAACTTCTCTACTTCATCTGAGATAGCTGTATGGATCAGTAGCGGAGCCAGACTTTTGGTTAAGGGTGTTCATATTTTTCCTTGGACAAAGAACTGTTTAAAAAACAAAGAAAATAAAGCACTGCTGCACCTGCCAAGGTTCACACCCGGGTTGATGATGCGGAAATGCACACTTTTGATCACTGGACTATGCTTTTCTAGTTTGTCAAGGGTGTGTAACAACATGTATATAATCATAAATATCTATATTTAACCTATATACTCGAAAAAAATTTCCAATGAAGGGTGATCATCTGACCACCCTTCGTTGCTTGTGGCTCCGCCACTGGTATGGACTGTGTACACTGCACCCTTCTCAGATCCCACTTTATGAAACTACACTGGATATATTGTTATTGTTGTTGTTGTTAAGGGTATGACCGAGCGGTTACTGAAGTGGTTGAGAATCATGAGATTTCAAGTTCAAATTTTGACAGACATAAAATTATTAGGTGGTTTATTTTTATTTGTAAGAGTCTTGCTGAACGAAATTACTCGATACATGTGTTAAATGAAAGATAATAAATACCCTATGAAATTAATAGAGGTGCGTATAAATTGATCCTAATATCAGAGTTATTTTTATTTTTCAAAAAGAGGCTCTTGACAAAATGAAAATTCCAATGATTAAAAAAAGTGAATTTGATGATAAAAGTAACCATTTTTGCTTGGCACTTATAATGTTTTCATTAGGTGAAGAATAAGACATATCATAGTAATGATCACATGCTATTGCCTTTGAGTCATGCTTAATTTCCTCAATAAAGCAAACAATAAGTTTGGCTCCCCTTTTTCCCATTCTTGTATTTTTTTTTTTTTATTCAGTATTGAAGTCTGACTAATCTAGATTCAAGCAGAGTAGGGTTCATTCAAAAGTAGCACTCCCTATCAAGATTTTTCCATACCCAAGGCCAGCGGCAGAGCTATGCAATTTTCAATTCCTATATTCAATAATAAGGTAGATGAGGCTATCAAAGTTTGGCCACTTCAAAGTTATGTCCCTTAAATGTTTTTTTTTTGGTAGATATGACTATAATGTCCTAACAAACTTTCTTGTAGTGTAGGGCAAAGAGGCAATAAAACAAAATAATTGAAACTAAAACACATTGTCATTTGCTTTTGTTTACCTTTAGGGGTAATCAAATGGCATGATGTATGATGTTAAGATAATCTTGTTGCTTTAAAAATAATTTACCTCTTTAAGAGTCTTGTACAATTCCTCTAAAATAAAAAAAAAAAACCCTTCTAAAACCTAGGGTTATTTGAGATGATTACTTTGCGATTTTATCGTTGGACTCCGTAAAATTATTACTCCCTTCGTTCCATTTTATTCGTCATAAATTGGAATGACACAGCAATTAAGAAAATAATGATTGGTAATGTAATTTTACCATTTTACCCCTCTTAATTGTGTTTTGTTGTTAGTTTCAATATTGATCGGTGGCTAATATCAAAGCACCTTTTATATTTTTAATGGTGTACTTTTAATGGTACTCCTCTTTGCAATATTTTTCAAGAATGCTAATAACAAGGAGTAATCAATTACACTAAGGGTATAATCGGAAAAAAAAATTGTCTTGTCTTGATAACTAAAAAAGGACAAGTAAAATGAGACATCAAATTAAGAAATTTGAGAATGGTAAAATGGGACGGAGGGATTACAAACTTCTACTCATTCCGTCTCAAATTACCCGTCCCAAATTTCCTAATTTGATTTCTCATTTTACTTGTCTTTTTTCATTAATCAAGAAAGACAATTTTTTTTTTCATGTTTTACCCTTTGCATTAATTATTTTTTCTTCAAATTAAAATGTAAATATTATTTAATAGGGGTACTATGATAAACTAGCTATGATATTAATTATTTTTCTTAATTAATGTATCATGTCAATTTTAGACGGAGGGAGTATTACCTAACAAGTACAAAAAAAATTGAGTCTTTTTAGATTTCTTAAATTTTATAATCACTAAAACTGCATCATATAATTTGAAACAGAATTGACCCGTTTGGTCATGAATATTTTTTTTCTTTTTTTTTTCAAAATTTTTTTTCGGAATTAGAAATTATGATGTTTAGCCATGAAAATTTGGAAAATAATTTTGGAATTAAATTTCGAAAATAAAAAATAACTTTTTCCACTCCAATTTCAACTTCCATTATTATTACATATAACCCCAATCTTTAAATTTTTATACAAATCCCTCTTATTAACTAAATTCCGTAATTGTTTTTAAAAAGATCAAATTCAATAAAATAATCAATTCAAGTAAAAATAATTAAAAGAATTTTCATCAACAAATTTAAGAATATATAAAATATATTTATATCTATCAATCATATTTATCACAATATATTTTTTCTCTATTCAATCGATTATGGTTAGATAAACTTATTTAGCTCGTACTTGTAATATTTTTATTTAAATTATAGATGAATAACAATCATAATAATTAGTTTGTTGTTAATTATTTTATCAATTGAAGACATACATAAATTATTTTCTCAACATTTGATTGTATGTTAGTAGGTAAATTAGTAGTTGGGTGATTTTAATAATTTTTAAAAGTTGAAGATCATATTTAAAAAAGGTTTTTTAAAAGTCTAAAAAAAAAATTTCAAAAAGACATGGCCGTTACTCCAACTCCAACTTCATCTTCAACTTCAACTCCAACTCCGAAAAAAAAATAATTTTCATGGCCAAACGATTAAAATTTTATATCAATAGTTTTTCAATTGACCCCACCTTTAATTATGTTGTTTTTGGGTTCTGTTATTTCCTCTAGATGCATGAACTAATTAATTAACCTTTTTATGGTATTGGATCTACATAAATAAAAAACTAGTTGATAATAGAAAGATAAAAGAAGAAATGATAATTTATTTGTCCTTTCTCAATTAAGAAAAATAATTTTCCAAATTAGAGGTGTGTTCTGTCAATTGGTAATTAAAGTTAAAATCGAAAGATTAAGGCATGTGCATTGCATCAAAGCAAGATAATATATTTAAAACAATTGTGATAGCAACAGTGTGAAGACTACTTCTATATTGAAATAAATACTGTTAAATTAATATATTCTCAAAGTTTGAAAAGTTGCATTTTCTACAATACCTACCATATGGACCATGCTCCCATTGAATGAAACAAATTATTATTATTATTGTATTATTTTATGAAGGTATGGATCAATTTGGGTGCATCTCGATTGTTCTATTGAAGAAATCACCTAATTATATTTTTGTCGAATACTGAGATTTATCGATAAAATTATAGCCCTTTCTAAAGGATCTTATAGGGTCAAATGAAAGATGTTTGACCTATCAAGCATAGGCTTGATCACTTCTTTTTAGAAAAGCTGAATCAAAAGCTAACCACAATAACCGAGCAACAGGTACTCACTTCATTGACCACTACGTCATGCTTTTGGATAAAATAACAATAACAATAATATACCCAATAAAATCCTACAAATAAAGTCGGTGGAGTGTACCAAACCATACCACTACGTCATGCTCTTGGATACAACAACAACAACATACCTAGTGAAGTCCTACAAGTGAAGTCTGGGAAGGATAGAGTGTACGCAGACCATACCACTATGTCATGCTCTTGGATACAACAACATAGCTAGTGAAGTGCTACAAGTGAAGTCCGGAAAGGGTCGCGTGTATGCAGACCATATCACCAAGTCATGCTCTTGGATATAACAACAACAACATACCCAGTGAAGTACGACAAGAGAAGTTTGGGAAGGGTAGAGTGTATGCAGATCATACCACTACGTCATGCTCTTGGATACAACAACATAGCCGGTGAAGTGCTACACGCAAAATCTGGGAAGGGTAGAGTATACGCAGACCATAACACTGGCTAAGTGATACAAGTGAAGTCTGGGAAGGGTAAAATGTACGCAGACCATACCATTACATCATGCTCTTGGATACTACAACAACAACAACAACATATCCAGTGAAGTGCTACAAGTGAAGTCTGGAAAGGATAGAGTGTACGTAGACCATACCACTACGTCATGCTCTTGGATGCTTGGATAAAACAAATTATCATAGTTTGATACCAGAATAAAAGAAAAAGAAGGAAGACTTAAAAGAGAAGAATCCAAAACTTTTTGAATGTTGCTTTACATCCCTATTCTTTGAGTGACATGACAACATCAAACAAAAATTTGTGTGGCTAACATAAGTTTTTGACTTATGCAGAAGAGGGCTCAGCTGAGTCAGATGCAGCTGCTTTTTTCTTTGCAAAATATTCCTCAGCTCTAGCAAGATTCTTGGCAACTGATGGTTTTACCCATTTCTTTCTACCTGGTAGAACAGTCAATGAACTACCTGCAGCCTCTAGTTTCTCCTTGGCTGACGATGAAAAGGCGCGCGCCTTGAAGTTGAGCTTCACGCTTAGCTCACCATCGCCTAAGATCTGGAAATGCACATAAAACGGATACTGAAGTTAATACCGATAGGCTATGTTGCTTGAACTCACAAAAAAGATCCTTCAAAATGCACTACTTTGAAGGATCTGACACGCATCCAATGACATTTTTGAAGAAATATAGCATCATCGCAGAGAAGCTATAGCGCTATAATGTCATTTGACTTACGGAAACTATGTTATACAACCTACAAAACATCATAATTTATTATTACTCCATTCAATGTCAACTTTAATCATGTGAACTAAAACCTGATGCATTCATAGATTGCCCGAAACTGAAGTTCTACCACCAATTAGTGTATGCTTCAGTAGTGTCAACCAATATTATTACTCCATTAGATGTCAAAGTAATTGTATGAACTAAAACCTCATGCAGCAATCAATCCCTGAAAATGAAGTTTACTACTAGCAAATGTCATTGCTTTCATCTCATTCTAGTTTTTAGCTTTTCATTGTATAGTCTAAACAGCCGTGGTGAGCCCATGAGAGGTGTTAACACATGGAACAGTAAACTTCAGATTCCTCTGTTTAAGTGCTCCGATGTGTTTTACCAGGCTCGAGTTGTTTCATACGTGCATACAAAATATCAAGCCAGGAGACATGAGGAAACCAATATTATATAATTGGATATGCGCTTCATTCAAACCATAAGATATTTCTACCTTAATGGTTTTATTACTCACAACAACGGTTTTTAGAAGTTAGGCGATTTTTTTGCAGGTGAAAGGTAGCAGGTACCTGGTGCAATTAGTGGAGCTGCGTCAAGCAGGCGCAGACACCACGGTAATCAAAAAAACAATGGATGGATTTCACTTGAGAAGAAAAGCCAATTCAGAAAACAGCAAGAACCTACTGTGGCACGGTGGCGTTCAAAGAAAGTATACAATACTATCTTCCGAAAACCAGGCAACGGATGGTTTAGTAATTTTTTTTTAACGACCAATTTTATGACTTTATCTGTAATTAAAAAGAAGAAAAAAGCATATGAATAAGTCTAAGAGCTTATTCTTGGTGGAATCCCAAGTCAAGTAATGGTATAGACTATTATGGAAAGCATCAATACCCCGTTCTCTCTTTAGCTACGCGAGCCAACTGGGGAAGACATTATCTAGGTATGGAGAACCAATGAAAGGAATCTCAACCATACTAAATGGTTCAACGGATATTATGGTCTGGCAAAACAAGAAAAGAATTCATGCACAGTATCACACCAAGAGAACAGGACTTAAAACTTATATTCTTTATATTATCATAGTTATTTTACATAAAGAAACCACTACACCTACATCTATTTATATTAACCCATAACTCTAGGAATATGCTACTACATATTGTAATGGCTTCTTCTTTTCAAGTGTCATATAGAAATGATCCTTGTTTTTGTTTTCTATTTGAAAAGGTGTAACGTTTCATACATAAAAAAAGAGAAACTTTTTTTCCTGGCATGGGTAAACAGTGACAACGGAAGGTAGATAGTTCCTGAATTCATGCAACATATGGCCAAGATACAACAACAACAACAACAACGACATACCCAGTGTATTCCCACAAAGTGGGGTCTGGGGAGGGTAAAGTGTACGCAGTCCATACCACTACCTCCGATGACGTAGAGAGGCTGTTGTTGAACATACTGTTTATTATTCACAGAGTAAGTAAGTATCTATCCAAAAATAAAAAAAAGTATGTACCCTGGTTTACAACCTTGATGTATCCAATTAAGTGAAAGAAACAGAATGGAAAGTTGAATCTCTATTTTCAACAAGAGCTAATTATACTTTGGCTTATTGCTGTGTAGAAAATATTCCTTTTCCTACTTACAGTAAATAGCACTAAGGTGAAGCGTGAAGACACAAACAGAGAAGAAAGCACATAATCAGTCTCGTTAGCTGACTATACATCCTCAAGCACAATATCAAGCATAAGCCTCATATCACGATTATCCATGACCTAATGCTAACAACAATAACAACAACATACCCTGTGAAATCCCACAAGTGAGGTCTGAGGAGGGTTGTGCGTACACAGACCTTATCCCTACCTTTAGAAGGTCGAGAGGCTGTTTCCGATAGACCCTCGGCTCAAGTAAAGCATATCCAACCAGGTTTAAAAGCATGACCTAATGCAACCATTATATTTTTTAACGCTATCAGAAAATTCATGTCAGGATAACAGCTTCGTGTTTTCTTCTTTCTCCTCTTTTTGGGAAATGCAGCTTCATCACTGATGTATCACGTAATTCCATTCCAGATTAAATCACTTAGTTGATCAAGTGATGGATAAGAAAAATAAGCATGCTGATTCACTAACTAAACGACGACGATTCTTTGTGGAACCAACATACAACAAAGATAAATGTTATTGTACCTTCAACGGAAGTCTCCTTTCTCTCCCTGAAGGATTTATTAAACCCTTCTGCTTGAGCGACTCAAGTGACACTTCCTCCCCTTCTTGAAATCCTCCCTCTGCTATGTCCTTTAAGTTCACAGGTAAATATTTGGGAAGTCCAGCATGCATGCCTTACAATATTGAGATACTCAGATTAGATGGATTTTGGCATAACACATGCATAAATAACCAAACAATGAGCTTCGATTAATGAACTTGATATGCGTACAACACATGCGTATGTTTGCATGATAAACTAAAATGTGAAGCAGGGAAGAATTTTTCCCCATTGTAGCACCAGCAACAGTAGCGACGAACTTTTTTCTTTTCACCAGATATGTTGAAAAGCTTTTAAGTTCATGCTTCTATCGAAATCCTTTTTAATAACATCAAAGCTGCACAAAAGCAGCTTAAAGGGCACCAAGGGGAATCCATGCCTAGAAAAACATAAGAAACAACAAGCAACTCAAACTACGCAGCACCTAGCTCATCCGACAAATCTACAGAGCTTGTCAGTCCAAGAAATCTCATACTGAATCCACTGTTACAGCGAATGACAAGTAATAGTTTACATTTTTTAAGCTAAAAATGATTGCAATTACTAACGAGTAAATATTCCAGCGCTAGAACCATGACTCAAGTGACCTTAAGATGCAATCCATCATATAGGAGCCATATGAGACCCCTTCAGCGCACCCACCCCACAAACAAAAAGAGAAAGGTGTTATTTATTTTTCGTGAAGGGGTAGAGTTGGTTGATCAAATAGGTTACCTTACTTTTGAATGGAAGTACCTCGAGAGAAAGCCAGCACGTGATGTAAGAACATGGATAATCAGAAAGGTGGGAAGCGTTTTACTACTTGTGGACTTGATATGTCAGAGCTTTAAAAGATCAACCTAATATTAAATTTATTACAATGATATGATAATATTTCCTGAGAATCAAGGCCACATGTGACCACATGCACTTGACACACCCGCAAGGTATTCAGAAACAGATGGTATTCCTTTTCAGTAACTATAACTTTTGCACAGAAAAAATTGAATTTCATATTACAGAGATATCTGCTTAAAAAACATAAACAAGTTTGTGCATTTAGAAACTTCTGCTAATCTATTTAGTAGGCATGGTACTTGTAGGTCATATTGATCTTGTTAAAATAGGATAGAAAACGGCAAGATAATTCGTCCCTCTACATAAACTCTTGTAGTAGGATTCAGAAAGGGCACTATCAATTACTTCAGTTGTTAAGTTAAATTTGCCTACACTAGTCAAAGTTATAACAAATTAGACATTTCAAGGTTTAGTAAGTATGAAAAGAACAAGAAACGTAGAAACTTCTTTTTAGTCATGCAACTCTAGACATGACTATTAAGGTTCAGTATAACATAATGGGAATGGACACAAGTAATGCGATAATGAAAAGACAGCTATGACAGCAATACCAACAACTAGATATATTGACAGTTATTTAGTCCGATCTATTACGCGGAAATAGTAGGATTCAGCAACCCAACCTATACAAAGGGAATCAATCACTTTTACTAGGTTGGAGCCATAAAGCTTACCTTAAAAGGATTGTGTGGTTAAGTCATTCCACATGTTAACATAATGTAGTGCACCAACTCCGCCTTAGTTCCAAAACCAATGATAAGTAGAAATGGGACTTATTTTGGTAGGCATTGCAACAAAAAAAATTTTAGCCAAAGAATGGTTTACGTCATTCTTAATTTTCCTTATGGATCCACTATCATCTAGATGTTGAAAGAGAACCCTTAGAATGGTGCATAGACTGATGATACTCGAAGGCACACTAGGAATCACCTTCTTTCAGCAATATTTTAATTTTCAGAGAGAAAGTTAAAAGCATAGGATAAATAGCATTTCCTAGTCTGAATCCTGGACTTGGTTCACGCTTCTTGCAAGACAACCTTATGATAGGAAAGTGAAGACTACTCAAGTGCCACATTGAGACTAGAGGGTCAAGGTTCCTGATATTCTTTTCAAATCAAAGAAAGAATAGTCCTTTGATTCGAGGGCCTTCTCATCACCTTAGTATGAACTTTCCAATCCTTCTTCCTTCTACGAAAAGTTCTCTCGCTATGGGAAAGTAAGAAGAGGACATGCTCTATGACCAGTGATACTCTTCATTACGGCATAGGGAGCCGTCGTTTGAGCGAGTTCCTAAAATGCTATTCATTTGGCAGTAAGAAACTTTTTGACAAAGGTCTCAGCTGGTTGGGTGCTTGAGCACATTTCTGATTTCTCTCATATCGACCAAAGCTTCCCTTTGAGTTTAAATAAGGGTTAACATTATGCAGAAGACAAAAAGGATGAGGAATTCGGAATATTTGGAAATGAGAAAAGAAAGATTTTAAGATATTCTTGCTTGATATTGTCTAAATGTGCATTTCTTTGTTTCTTACTGCAGTATGTTCACCATTGCGAATAAATCTCTTAGATTAATCATCAGTATAGCTAAAGAACCCTTAGTATTGGCAAGCACACACACACACACACACACACACATATATATATATATATGTGTGTGTGTGTGTGTATATTTATATATATATATGTATATTTATATATATATCTCCACCAGATGCAGACAAGACTTTTTCTCATCTTATGAACAATTGACTCTGCGGTGACCCATAACCAGATGAAAAAAATAAAGATGTTTGTAAAGAAAGAAACACATAGAGCACCCAAACGAGTGGCCTAGTTGTTAATGAAGTGGGTTGAGAATCATGAGGTGTCAGTTCAATTCCATATATCGGCACTGACATGAGGTAGACGGTACCCTATGGGATTAAGTGCACGCAAGGTGGCCCAAACACCACATATATTAAACAAAAGGCACATAGTCAAGCTAAAGCTATAAATTCTATAACAAACTAAATGCACTTATTCATAACCTCTTCAATGCTAAACTATAACACTGCAGATGGACACAAAAATGAACAACAAAACAAAGAAGAACTAAATCCAACACAAACTAAGATTACATTACTATGCTGAAGCAATACAACAACATACCCATTGCAATCCCACAAAGTGGGGTCTAGAGAGGTTAGAGCGTACACAAAATTTACGCCTACCTTGGTAGGTAGAGAGGCTGTCTCTGATCGACCCTTAGCTCAAGGAATGTTAACAAATTATGTTGAAACAATACAACAACAATATAGCCCGTATAATCCCACAAATGGGATCCGGAAAAGGTAGAGTGTACACAGACCTTACCTCTACCTTTGAGAATGTAGAGAGGCTGTCTCCTTGACCGGCCATCATATTAGCAAATAAACATATTCCTGAGCATAAACCCTTGGCTAAAGGAATGTTAACAGATTATGCTGAAGCAATACAACAACAAACAAACTTATCCAGTGGATTTGGGAAGGTAGAGTGTACACAAACCTTACCCCTACCTTATGGAGGTATAGAGGTTGTTTCCTATAGATCCTAAGCTCAAAGAATGTTAATGAATTATGATGAAGCAATACAACAACATACACAGTGTAATCCTCCTACAAAGTGTCTGAGGAGGGTAGAGTAGGGTAGAGTGTAGGCAGACCTTACCCCTAATTGGAGTTAGAGAGGCTTTTTTCGATAGACCCTCAACTCAAGAAATGTTATTATGTTGAAGCAATAATACAACAACAACAACAAGATACCGAGTTTAGTCCCACAAAGTGGGGTCTGAGAAGGATGCAGTGTACGCATACCTTACCCCTACCTTGGAGGTAGAGAGAGCTGCTCCGAATAGACCCTCATCTCAAGGAATATTAACAACAAATTACGATGAAGCGATGTTAACAAATTACCACCAGCAATTCCTCTCAATGCTAAACTATTAACACTGCAGAAATAGTGGGGGCAGAATTTTTGCTAAGAGATTCAACATCTACTATATAAACATTAAAAAAATTGATCTTGTATACAAAATGTGTTTTTTACGGTGTAGGAAGTTAATCTGAACCCCGTTCCATCCCTCTAGCTCTGCCTTGTCAGCATCAGGGCATAGAAACAGAAACAAACACAGGAAAACTAAATCCAACACAAACTAAGATAACATACTTATGTTGAAGAATACCAACAACATACCCAACGAAATTCCACAAGTGGGGTCTGGCCGTCTGGGGAGAGTAGAGTGTACGCAGACCTTACCCCTATTTTATGGAGGTAGAGAGGTTGTTTCCAGAGGACCCTCATCTCAAGTACAACAAATCAAAGCATGTATGAAAAGGGAACCGACGGTGAAGAAAACAGAGCAACTAATAAAGAAACACTAACAACAACAAAATAATGCAATAACAGAAACTCCATAATCATATTAAAGAAATCTTAACAAACTACCTCCAGCAATTCCTCTCAACTTAGAAAGTCTCCTATATAATGGCATTTGACCCCTTCAAACCCCTTTCTAACACCAGGTCCAGACCTTGATTTACGACCTCTCATACCAAAACCATAACTACCCCCCTTGTCCAGCTGAATGCCCTCTTCCTGGCCTCTTCCTATTCTTTGTAGCTACAGGTTGAGGACCTAAATTTTTAATCCTAAACCTAAACAACTCCAATTTGCATTCATGACCAAACATAACTCCAGTTTATAAATATCATTTTTCACTTTGAAAGCAAAAACTACTTTTTTTTCACATTTTACAATGAAACAGGAACAAATGCCCACTAAGATTACATAATTATGCTGAAGCAATACAACAACAACATACCCAGTGTAATCCCACAAAGTAGGGTCTGAGGAGGATAGAGCATGGCAGACCTTACCCCTACCTTGTCAGGTAGAGATGTTGTTTCCACTAGACCCTCGACTCAAGAAAAAACAGTACAAAGCAGTCCATAAAACGAAGTAACAGAAGTACAAGAATCAACCGATAATAACAAAACAATACATAGTAGCACAACAGAAACTACAATATAACAATACGATAAACGAGGCACAAGGAATCAATAGATTGTAACAGAAACTGAATCGAAGAACAAGAAACTACAAAAGCAATAGCATGACAACAATGTTTAACAAATTACCTCCAGCAATTCCTCTCAACTTAGGAAGTCTCCTATATAGTGGCATTTGACCCCCTTCAAACCCCTTTCTAACACCAGGTCCAGACCTTGATTTTTGACCTCTCATACCAAAACCACAACTACCCCCTTGTCCAGCTGAATGCCCTCTACCTTTCCTCTTCCTATTCTTTGTAGCCCCAGGTTGAGGACCCAAGTTATTAAGCCTAAATCTAACACTCCCAGTACCAGAATCAGCTGAAGGAACACCAAAACTTGAAGCTTGGTTAACAATAACAAAAGGGGTTCTTGTTCTTGATTTGCTGAACTTGATTGAAGGAAAAAGATTGGAACTTGGCTTCAAATTTCTTGTATTTCCCTGAAAAAAGTTGGTAATGAGTATGCATAATTTGCTATGTTGCTCGGGCTCTTCAAAAATGTCAACAATGTCAACAGACGCATCTAATATTCTCAAAAAGTAAGTATTTTTAGAGAATCCAACACGCGCACAACATATAAAGTGAATGTATAAGTTTCTATGCTTCTTAGAATGTGTCGGATTCTCCAAAAATAGTGTATCTTTGGAGAATCCAACTCGGGTGCAACATCAAAAGTGAAACGTATAATTTGCTATGTTGCTTTTACTCTTCAAAAATGTCAGCGAGTGTGTGCCAGATTCTTGAAAAGTAGTGTATCTTTGGAGAATCCGACACGGGTACAACATATAAAGTGAAACATATAATTTGACATGTTGCTTGTACTCTTCAAAAATGTCAGCGAGTGTGTGTCAGATTCTTGAAGAGTAGTGTATCTTTGGAGAATCCGACACGGGTACAACATATAAAGTGAATGTATAATTTGCTATGTTGTTCGTACTCTTCAAAAAAGTCAGCAGGTGAATGTCAGATTCTTGAAAAGTAGTGTATCTTTGGAGAATCTAACATGGGCACAAGTTACAACATCGAAAATGAATGTATAATTTGCTATGTTGCTTGTACTCTTCAAAAATGTCGGCGGGTGAGCGTAAGATTCTTGAAAAGTAGCGTATTTTTGGAGAATCCAATACAGGTGCAAAATCGAAAATGAATGTATAATTTGCTGTGTTACTTATACTCTTCAAAAATGACAGCGAGTGTGTGTCAGTTTCTTGAAAAGTAACGTATATTTGGAGAATCTAACACGGGTACAACATAAAAAGTGAATGTATAATTTACTATGTTCTTTATAAAAGGGCAGCCTGGTGCACTAAAGCTACCGCTATATGGGGTGTTCGGAGAAAGGCCCCACCACAAGAGTGTATCGTACGCAGTCTTAAGAGGCTGTTTCCTCCTAATCACGTGGCAGCAATTTTAACAGTTACTCCAAGGCTTCCCTTCGCTACGTTCCTTGTAATCCTCAAAAATATCAACAGGTACGTGTCGCATTCTCTTAAAAAAAGTATTTTTTATTTGAAGAATTCGACACGAGTGGAACATTAAAAGTGAAAAGAGTACACGCAACTTAGATAATCTTGAGTGAAAATTTGAAAAAAAAAAAAAAAGAAGATAAAAGATTGTACCTTAAATGATGACGAAAGCTGTGGAATGAGTGAATTTGTTGTTGTTGAAGGTGCTGCTGACGAGATGGAGAGGAGAGAAGCCATTGCTCAAAAGGATAGTGTTCACTATCCAAACAACAAAAGTGAAATTTAACGGACAGGGGTTGTTATTTGAGGGTTTTTAAAAGGAAAAAAAATAGTTTTTTTTTTTTTTTCTTTCACCCGACTAATCCGGATCGCACATGACAGGACTCATTCTGGGGGTGGCGCTTGCAACATGATTTTCTTCATATCCCAGGCTCAAACCTGACACTTCTGATTAAGGATGGAGTAGTCCCATCACTACACCACAACTCATGTTGCTATAAAAATTAGTTAATATGTGGTACTCTCTCTGTTTAAAAACGAATAAGCTACTTTTCTTTTTATTCTGTTTAAAAACAGAATGACTGTTTTCCTTTTTTTTTTTTTGCAATTTTAATCGATAGGGGTGGTTATTTGAGGGTCTTTTTTCCTTTTTTTTTTAATAAAAAAAGAAAACATAAATGTACACCTTAACGTATCATATTTACACAAATTTTTACTTTTATAAAGTACTTACAAAAATCTCAACTAATTATGTATCTCCCTTAAATGTATTGAAGAGCTGATTATGTATCTCGACAGACCAAAATTGAAAAAAAATGTATCGAAAACTAATTATGTATCTTTATAAGAAAAAATGTATCTTCGTTGGATGTATTATGTATCTCGACAGATTCAAAATTGAAAAAAAACAATATCGAGATCTAGTTATGTATTCTGATAAAGAAAACAATGTATCTTTATTAGAGGTATCAGGAGTTAATTATGTATCTCGACAGACCCAAAATCGAGAATTTCAGTGATGCAAAATATCAAAGTTTTATGTGATTAAGCTCCAAACTGTTGAGATTTATGTTGTTTGCTCTTTTAAAAAATAAAAATTAGTTACTATGTTATTAATTTGGTATTTTCATGAAAAAAGAAACATAAAATTAATTAGGACTATATGATATAAATAACTACAACGAAATATGTTTCAAGTTGGTTTGGATAAAAGGAAGAATCTAATATCTTCATCCTAGTTTATCGGCGTTATGATGGGATTAAGAGCAAGGAAGTCTGAACTCCCCAATCCCGAATGAGTGTCCTCCTTGCTCAAGTAGTACAAGAGTAAAAATGTGTAGTGGAAAACCTTTCAATGTGGGTTATCAACCGATTTTGAGGGTCGAGATGAGTTTTTTACGAGAAAAAATTACTTCTATTGAAGAAGGGTTTCGAATAAGACATTTAGATGAAAAACGAATCAAGCAGGAGAGATTAAAAAAAGGGTTGCTTTCTCGAGTGATCTTCAAGTAGCCCTGGCTAAGGTTTGAAAAGATTCTCGAGGGTACTACGACAGGCGTGGAAGGTTAGGGTGGGTTTTAGAAAGCGCAAAGACAAAAGACGTCGTAGGGAGCCAATTTTTCTATTAATTGTACTAGAGGAGGTTGCTAGGATGAGAAGCACCTTCTATGTTTACGTTAATGTTGTCTATAAAGTTAAGAAATTTATGAGCAAACATTAGACCCAATACTAATGGTATCTAGAAGGATAATTTGCATATTTACAACTTTTAAATTAAGGATAAAATCAAAATTAGAGCTTATAAAAAGACAATTGCATAAATTAGCCCCTACTAATGATTACAACTTCAAAATTTAACCACATTTCATTCACTTAATGAGACAGGAAGGACCATAGAGTCAATGTTGTACTTAGAATTTAGATTCATGGAAGGAAAATGGGCCTCATGTGATCCTTTTGGGCCCATCTTAAAGGACAAGGCTTATGCCTAATGCTAAGTGGGCTCACTGTGAAAATTGTTCAAATGGCCCAATTCAACTTAAGTGGATCCATCAAAGTGATTGTAGCTTCACTTTGGTTCAAACAAATTAAGTTCAAGAACAAACTTCAATTATCTTTCTATATTTGAAAATAATTTAATGTGAAATTTCTCATTTTACCTTTAATAACAGGGAAATCTTAGTAATTCAGTTGGTTAGCTGGCAACCTAAATCTTCGCCGCCTGATTGATGAAGGTTCGATTCCCACCTTGTAATCCCAACAACATCCCTCTGTAATCGCACGAGTGGGGTCTGAGGAAGGTAAAATGTACACATATCTTATCGCTACCTTGTAGGAGTAGAAAGATTGTTTCCGATAGACCCTCGACTTAGTGGTACCTCCCCCATTTCCCTTTCCCTATCTCCCATGCAATAATTTTTTTCTTTAAACAAAATTTTAATATTATAGTTTTACTGTCACACAAGAGTCATGGCATGATAAACACTGAATCTTCACCTTATTGATGAGCGTTCAATTCCCACGTTGTAATTCCAACAACAAAATCCCAGTGTTATCTCACAAGTGGGGTTTGGAAAGGGTAGGATGTATACAGATCTTACCGCTACCTCATAGAGGCAGAGAGGTTGTTTTCGATAGATCCTCGACTTAGTGGTACCTCCCCTAGTTTCCCTTTCGCTGTCTCCCATGCAATAATTTTTTTCTTTAAACGAAATTTTAATATTATAATTTTATTTTCACACAAAAGTCATGGCATGATAAACACCGCATATTTATTTTTTTTAAAAAAATTATATCTTTCTAGAACTCCTAGTTCGATCAAACTAATTCACATGGAGGAAGTATAATTTATGATATATAATAGCATGCCCGAGCCAGATTGAGGTTGAACACAACTTGACTATTCTACCAAGTTATCAGCCCGCGGAAATTAAATCCATATATAATAAAGTCCACAATTGTATATGAGGTCAGGTACATTACCATTGTAGGATGTAATTTTTGTATATTAATTTAAAATAAAATATTAGATGCGTAGCTGGTGAATTAACCTAAAAATCAAATAATTCAGCTGGTATTTTCTTGTCTATCTGAATATATATAAATATAGAAGTAAAAAATTGCTAAGACATTCTTGTAATGAAACTCAAAACTACATCAATTTCAAGAAAGGACAATGTCTTACATGAAACTTCATCAATAAAACACAAATTGTGTAAGACAACAATATATATAAATATATAGATGCATGCAACATGTACAGTACATATTTATGCAGAGAAAAAAGCCAGTAGTTAATAAATACTTGTTTTTATATTTGATAAGGATGTAACAAGCTATAGGGGTTATAGTTTAGTAGGTACAAAAACCCTATAGACCTAATTGTATTTTTTTTCTTTAAATTTATTTATTTTTATATAAAATATGAATGATGATGATGATTGATTAAAGGTGGCATCAATTTTGAAACTACAATGATATCTTGTGGCAAATGATTAGTCGTTTTCGTCTTGAATTTCGTTTGAATCCCAACTTGTTTCCATTGGTCAATGTAGATCTTCATTATGAACTCACTCTTCCTTTTCTTCTTTGAGTTTTTTTGTATGGAGAATCTTGTGTAATCGTAAAAGTTGTTTTCGTATGATCAGGAGGTCATCACGAGTTTAATACGAAGAAATTCAAGGTAAGACCGTCGTAAAGGTTGTCGTCGTATAGTCAGGAGGTCAACACGGGTTCAAGATGAAGAAATGTAAGATAAGACTATGGTAAAAGTTGTCAATCGTATAACCAGGAGGTCATCTCGAATTCAAGATGAAGAAATGCAAGACAAGACTGTGGTAAAAGTTGTCGTCGTATAACCAGGAGTTCATCACGGATTCAAGATGAAGAAATACAAGGCAAGACTGTGGTAAAAGTTGTCGTCTTATTACCAGGAGGTCATCACGGGTTCAAGATGAAGAAACGCAAGGTAAGACTGTGGTAAAAGTTATTGTCGTATAAACAAGAGGTCAATACGAATTCAAGATGAAGAAATGTTAGGTAAGATTGTAGTCTGTATATGAGAGATCAAATGTGTGTTTGGCTAAAACGTATTAGAATTCTCTTGATACAATGTGATATTGTACGTACACTTTCGATAAGCTCACACGATTTTTTCTCAAAAGGCCTCACGCTATTATATTACGAGTATTCAACACCTTATAAGTAGTTCCTTTTTTTGTTCACACACTCAACAATCTCCTTTCGAACAAATTTTCCATAATGCGCATGACCCATAACTAGTGTCGGAGTCAGAATTTTCATTGAGATGGTTCAGAAGTAAATATACAAACTAGCCGAAGGGGATTCAACAATAACTATATATGCATAAACAATATTTTTAACCTTATAAAAATAGTATAATTTTCCATCGAAGAGAATGATTCGGACGAACCCCCTGTATGAAAGGTGGCTCCGTCCCACCCATTACTATGTGATTCACAACTTAGAGATTCAATGTATATCTGTGTGCCACCCACATTGTCTAAACCTTTCTCGAACCCTATACTTATATATAGCAGAAACTTAGTGCATTAAATTATTCATTTTATTAATTTATTTGCTTACATCTTACATATGCTATTGCATCATTGTACTTATATGCAACTTATATTTCTCATCATATTCTATGTCAACCAAAGCAAAATTACAAGTCATAACATTAAACACCGTTCCACGTCATCACTCTATCTACCGCTCCCTTCAAAACAATGAGTTAAAATTATTTTTCGCTCTGATACCAATCGTCAAGCTAAGTGTCGTAGCCAAAAAAGACTGACAAGACAAGATATATATAATTCATTTTAACCTTAGGGTTTTCCCTACAAAAACAAATATTATAAAAAAAATATATTATACTTATACGTAATAACTTCTACTTTTAATTATCTAAAATTCTTTTATTTTCTTTCGAGTCAAGGGTCTGTTGGAAACAACTTCTCTATCCGATAAAAAGAGAGGTAATTAAGGTTTAATTTACATACATCCTATCCTCTTAAAACTCCACTAATTATGATATTACACTGAATATGTTACTATTGTTACCTGACGTGCTCGATGCTCCTCTCCTTTGTTTTGACATTTTATTTTGTAGTATGTATAATCTTTGGGTGAAATTCATGAAAGACAAAATATATAAATGATTCACAATCATATTTTTACCATTGTTGTAACAAAATTTTACATGTTTGTTTTGGTGCATGTGTGCTGTAAAATGTACGTAAAATTATCACTAAAATAGTCACCCCAAATTTTATATGTGAAGAAGCATTGTTTCTTGCAAAAATGTTTGCAGCTTTGACTACCAATAGCTTTGCATGCATAAAAGTTGCTTCCACTATATGTGTTTCTCTTCGTCATGTATCTATCAAATTAAAAGTTTGTAAAATATTTTTCTGAAAAATAAATTATATTTTCACTTAAAGGGGGGAAAAAGTCTTTCTCCACTTATGTTTTTAATTTCTCTAATAATTCACCTGAAATATTTTCTAGGTTTTAAGAGTGTGTTAATTAAATATAGAGACAAATTGTTTTATGGATATAAATTTTACGTTTTCGAAAAATATATTTCGTTTCGTACCAAACACACCCTTAAATTGGAAAACAAATTTCTTTAAAAATGAGAAAATTATAAATTTCTTGATGGAAGGTGAAAACAAGTTCCATAAGTGAATTTCTACGGTGATTGTCTAGAAATTCAAGAGGCGGAGTCAGAATTTTCTCTAATTAAGAAGATTCGAAATACAAAGATAAGTAATTTTAATTTCAACATCTATTGTATTCACGATGTGCTTATATAGGAAAAATATTTTTGGCTCACTTAGTAAATATCAGAATATAATACACCTACTTATTTTTCAGAAGATGTTTTTACGAGAAAACATTTTCCTTCATGCCAAACACACCCTAAATGTTTTTTTTTTCTAACTATAAATAAATTTCTGATCGTATAACAAATGTGAATTTTTTTTTACTATTTTTAAAAGTACAATATAGTGATGAGTATAAAAAAGTGTAAGCAATTGTTGGGCTAGATGAAATGAAATTTTAGCTAATTTGGGTATGATTGAAGAAGGGTAATATTGGGTAAAGCATCTTGATCAAAATTAAAACCAAAGAAATATAAATATCCCATCGTTTATTTTACTTGTCACGTTTTGCTTTACGAGAGATATTAAAAAATTATACAAAAAAAATACTATAAGTTGCAATTTTTCTCATATTAACATGATGAAAAAATATATCTTAATATATCGGTCAAAGTAGACGTATAATTTGATTTTCGATAAGTGAAATGTGACAAGTTAAAATGAACGAGGATGAAAAAAAAAAAAAGTACCACACGAGAGGTGATGAATAATACAGAATTGTTGTACTAATAAAGAGTATCTATTTTCCTGACGAAGTATAAATGTATTGGCACTCTCAGTTTTTGGAATTTAGTCACTTGTTGGAAATTATTCTTTGGCCAATTTAAACATTTAATTGGTCATTTATATGTGTACGTGTGAATGTGTTTTTTGTTTTTCAGAATTATTCAGAATATGGAAAAGGGTATTTGGATTTACCATTGAATTTAATGTCTATTCACTGGTCACTAGCTAGTACTTGGGAGAGTGACCAACAAGGTCATGGTGGATGAGAGTGGGACCCACCACCTTTAATCACAAGTTTCGAATTTAAATCTTGCGTATGAAAAAAAAATCTTGTTAGGGAACGATTCTTATTAAATGGCCTTATGGGGGCGTGAATTTGAAGAGTCAGGGTTTCAATGTGGATATCAGGCAACAACAACAACAATGCAACAAATATATCAGTATAATCCCAATCCAGAGATAATATTTTGTTGCTGACCGTATCCCTACCTCGAAAGATAGAAAAGTTGTTTCCGATAGTCGATCCTACTTCTACTCAAGAAAAAACATTTCAAAACATTTTGAAGAAAAACATGAAGGCCAAGAAAAAACCATGACACCGGATATTGGGTGGGAACTAAAAACCACTACGTGGGAGAGTGAAAAGGGCAACCCGCTGCACTAAGCTCCCACTATGCACAGGATCCGGGGAAGGGCCCAGCCACAAGTATCTATTGTACGCAACATCACTTTATATTTCTGAAAGAGACGTTTTTCAAGGCTTGAATCCGTAACCTCTGAATCACGTGGGAGAGTGAGTCAATAATAATGTAATATTAACACAAGAGAAAGAATTAAAGCAAAAAGAATACTAAAAATTATTCATAGTATACACTAATTGTAGTTTACATTAGTTGCTACAGATTTTTCATATCCAACTCCAGTTTAACTATTGTTTCAGTACAACTGATGTTTTGTAATGTAATTTTTTTCTGAAGTCTATTAGAAAAGAGTTGTTTACTTGCTTTATATCTTGTATATAATTAGAGCTACAGTCATGTGGAGTAACTACTTAAGAAGTTCTCAAGTAGTTTGTTGGATGCTAGGTTTTTCGATTTCTCATCTGTTGTTCAATATCTGTATTTAGAGTTCGACTAATCTAGATTAGCGCCAAAAATTCCCATTTTACAAGGTAAATTAGCCCTAATTAACATAGTCGACTCCATTCCTTAGTTTCAAACCCTAGACTTCTGATTATAAAAAAGAAAAATACTCACCTAATTTGTATTGCTATGATGACTTACCATATCTAAGACATAATATTATAGCGTGGTGTACTAAAGTTTTTGCTATGTACGGGGTTTGGCAAAAGGTTGGGACCACAAAGGTCCATTGTACGCAGTCTTACCTCACATTTCTGCAAGAGGTTGTTCCACGACTTGAATAACCCGTGAACTCCAGCTTACATACTAGCAATTTTATCAGTTACCTCTAGACTCCCTTTCAAATGAGTACAACAAATTTATTACTTCCCCTGTCCCATTTTATGTGGCATCCTTTCACTTGACACGATCGTTAAGAAAAAAGTAAAGATGTTTGAAACTTGTGACTTAAAATGATCCCTGGGTAATGATAAGCAAAGACATTAAAAGAAAAGAAGAACAATTACAACAAATTCCCACTTGGTAAAGATAAAGAGTCGTTTGGTGTGAGATATAAGGTATAAGGTATAATTTCCGAAATAAAAATGTAGGATTATTTTATCCCATGTTTTGTTGGAGCTAGGTACTAGCTAGACATGCTATTATTATCCCACCATTTATACCTTAGTGAGGGGATAAGTTATCCCATATACATGATGTAATAACTAATCCCGAAATAACTTGTTCCCAGTCAAACGATTGGTTTGGGGGAAGAACAAGTCCAATTGAAGTTAAAAAACAGTGAAATTACTGTAATGGGTTGTTTGGCAGGGGGGTATAAGTGTCGTGGTCCAGAAATTAAAGTCAGGATACAAATCATAACCTAATGTACAAAGTCCATGGTATACTGTTAAATCCATCATCCAATCTTTCTTGTTGAATATGCAATGTGGGAAAGGGATTTGACTTATGTACATTAATATATAGTGTAATTCTTTTTTTTTTTTAGAAATAGTATAAAAGGATTAATATATAGTGTAATTTTTTTTTTTTAGAAATAGTATAAAAGGATCGTCTGATGCACTAAAACTCTTGTTTATAAATGAGAATAGGAAAGGGTTAGACCACAAGTTAAAGATTTATTGTACGCAGTCTTACCTTGCATTTTTGCTAGAGACCGTTTCTACGGCTTGAATAATATACTAATGAAAGCCTCTGCCAGAGGCTAATTCCATGACTCGAAACATATATTAATGAAAGCTTTTGAGGCTGATTCCACGGATCCACACACATAATAATGAAAGCTTCTGCCTGAGGATGATTCCACGGCTTGAAACACATATTAATGAAAGTTTTTGCTAGAGGTTGATTCCACGACTCGCAACACATATTAATGAAAGTTTATGCCAGAGGCTGATTCCACGAATCAAAACATATATTAATGAAAGTTTCCACCCGAGACTGATTCCACGGTTCAAAACATATATTTATTAATATATTTCTGTCAAAGGCTAATTCCACGACCCGAAACATATATTAATGTAAGTTTCTGTCAGAGGCTGATTCCACGAATTGAAACATATATTAATAAAAGTTTCCACCCGAGACCGATTCCACGGCTCGAAACATATATTAATATACTTCTGCCAGAGGGTAATTCCACGACTCAAAACATATATTAATGAAGCTTCTGCCAGTGACTGACTGATTCCCCGGCTGAAAATATAATTAATGAAAATTACTGACAGAGACTGATTCCACGACTCGAAACATATATTAATATACTTCTACCACAGGCTGATCATTTCACGACTCGAAACATACATTAATGAAAGTTTCTGTTAGAAACTGATTCCATGGCTCGAAACATAATTAATGAAAACTTCAGAGGCTGATTCCACGACTCGAAACATATATTAATATACTACTGTCAGAGGCTGATTCCACCACTCGAAACTTATATATATTAATATACTTCTACCAGAGGCTAATTCCACGACTCGAAACATATATTAATATATGCTTCTGCCAGAGGCTGATTCCACGACTCGAAACATATATTAATGAAAGTTTTCACCCGAGATTAATTCCATAGCTCGAAACATATATTAATAAAAACTTCCGCCAGAGACTGATTCCACGACTCGAAACATACATAACGAAAGTAAAGAGAAAATTGGAGCAGCTTTAAACATACCCCTATAAGGAAAATGTGGGTTTGCATGATCAGCAACAAGCTGACTCTATGAATCTACATATATATCATGTTAAAATATAGTGAGGGGTCCGACTTTAGCTGTTGCCATTTCTTTTCTTTCTTTAATTCAGATTTCCCAAAATCTTTTTACACAGTTTATTCATACAACTTTTTTAGTATAGTCTCAGATATCTAGCAGCACCTAATTGCACCTTTACATTTCTTCCAAGATTCTTAATCCATCTATCTCAGTTTACGTGACACATTTTTCTTTTTAATCTGTAATCGTTTGATCAAGAAAAAAAAACTATTGCTAGAAGCTAGCCAATGTACATTATTGGGGGCGGAGATAGAAGTCTAGTTATGGATTTGATCGAATTAATTAGTGATTTTTGTTCATATAACGTATTTATATTAAGAAATTCATTAAATTTTATAACCTACTCCATCAATTTTAATTTGCTTGTCTTAATTTCTTTTTTACTCTACTTAAAAAAGAATTGTTTATTTCTTTTTCTTTTTTGATAACTCTTTACTTCTGACTCTCAACATGTCATGTTTAAGAACATATGATTTTGACATGACATATTTAAGACCCAAATAGGTTAGTAAAACAATCTTTGTTTTTTTTAGCAATGAATAATTTCTTAAGAATTGCGTCCAAACTAAAAACATCACTTATTTAGAAATCGAGGAAGTATTTCTTAGTAGTTGAAGTGATCATTCTAAAGTTCAGAATCGATAAAGTTAAAATCCTGACGTCTTATCTTTATGTTATACTTTCATTTATTTCAACTATTTTAAACTTTTACGTTCAAATTACATCACATAAATTACAACGACGAAAAAATATGACACATCAAGTCATATCTTGGTATAATACTAGGGTCTATTTTTTACTAGTATATTAATTTTCTTAGAGATTAGACACAACGATACCCCTAAACTATATCGAAGTTGCTATGACGCGCCTGAACTTTACAGGGGTTTTATTATCACACTAAGCTTATTTTTTTTGTATTTTTATGCTCCTTTTGTGCTGGCATAGCTGCCAAGCAAGTGAGCACAAAAGGAACACAAAAATATTCTGCTACCTGACAACCACGTCAGCACAAAAGGCGCACAAAAATATTTTGCTACTTGACAGCCACGTCAGCACAAAAGGAACACAAAATACAGAAAAAATGAATTCGGGAGGATAATAAGACCCCGTAAAATTTAAATATGTCATAAGAACTTCGAGTATAGTTCGAGGATACTTGTTCCTTATCTCATAAAAAAGGGCAGCCCTGTTCACTAAAGCTACTGCTATGCGCGGTGTCTGGGGAAGGACCCTGCCACAAGGGTGTATTGCACTCAGCCTTACCTTTCATTTCTGTCAAAGGCTGTTTAATTCCAAAGCTTGAACCTGTGACCTCCTGGTCACATGACGACAACTTTACCAGCTATGCTCCAAGTCTCCCCCTTCAAATATATATTTAAAATTGTTCCTTATCTCATATATATATATTTAAAATAGTGATTAGGTAGTAGGTATCTAAGTGGGTATATAGAGGTAAAAGGATCTTTGTCAAGCTACAGTAGTGTAGTACCTTTCATGAGTACAAGTCTCGGGATTTCAGCTCATAGAGGGAGAGAGTATAAAGCAAAAGAGAGTGACTCAACGTTTAGTGTTTCTGTAGCTCTCTACTTGTCCAACAGTACTAGTGTAAATGTATGTGTAATTTACCACTTACCACCACCCATGGCTTGGGTCCCCTACAACCATCACACATCACATTGTTCTAGCTACCTAGGGTTGTAATAATTTAGTTCATGAAATTGGTTACACACAAAAAAATATTGTAATGTAGGAAGAGCATATAAGTACTCTGTCCGTCTCCGTTTATATGAGTTATAGGTTATCTTGATATGGAGTTTGAAACTTGTGGTCTAAAATAATTGAAAAGGTGGGAATAATAGTTATTTTTGTTTTTTTTCACCTGATGTCCGATGTACGCGTTGAAGTCTCGATTATTCCGATCGTGCATTATTGCAGGGTCCATTATAGGGGTTGTGCTAGCTTCCATTAGGATTTTCTTCATATACAGGGGTTTAAATTCTAGACCTATGATTATGGACGATGGAGCAATCTCATCGATCTCTACACCATAACCCATGTTTTTTTAAAAAAAAATAAATTTCATTTGGTGTTTGGTACCCGTATTGGAGCTTGACTAATTTGCGCCGTGTAGGGCTCATTCAGGGGGAGCGCTCCCTACCAAAGATTTTTTTTCATACTCAGGAATCAAATCCGAGACCTTTAGTTAAGGGAGGAACAACCTATCCGCTACACCACATCCTTTGGTGGTACACCATAACCCATGTTGCTAGGAAGTATATAATAAAGATTGTCTCAATTACTAGTTGGACGGAGATCATTAATTAATTTGATCCTCATAATCAAGACAATCTTTTTGAGACAGAGGGAGTAATAATACAGGAATTATTATGTGAATTTCACATAATTATGTCAGTATATATCTGTTGTTTTTTTTTATTTAGCATATAGTTTAAGAAAAATAAAGATGATTTTTAAATTTTGTGATTTTAAATTAGAGATATATAAAATGTATCAAATATTCTTCAATTTAGTTTAAATATGTCATGGGGAAAGTTATTAGATTAAAAAGGTTATCAAAAAAAAAAAGAAATGCATCAAATATTCTTCAATCTTATAGTTTTAAATATGTCATGAGGAAAGTTATTAAATTAAAAAATGTTGTAAAAAAAGAACAGAAGCATTCTTCTTGAACATGTTAAAAGGAAAAGTAAAACAAACGAATTGAAAGGCAGGATATGTATTATATAAACGTACCTCTTTCTAATAGCTTATACCTTTTAGACGAGATAATTACATGCTTCAAAAGGTATTAGCAACACAATTTAATTTAATTCATATATTATGTAACCACGTTCCCTTTATGTTACCGTGTTTGATTAGTTATAAAGTTTTTTTTTTTTTTTTTTTTAAAAAAGCCTACTTTTAAATTAAATTTGTGATCTAAAACATGATATCGATTTTTTTTTTTTTTTTTGGGACAGACAAACGCGTAAAGTTTGTCACATAAACTAAGATAGAGGAGTAGTATTACTTACGCTAAAATTTATGTTGTGATTATTTTTGTTAATACAATTGACCAAACAACCCCTCAGAATAATGACGGAGTCATGCATTATTTTCACTAAAGAAATTTAAAATTTAAAGAATCAAGGAAATCCAACCATATATAAAAAATAATTTTAATATTATATATATACATAAATACATAATAATATAACTTTGTGGAGAAATTTTTTTCTAATGAACCCTTGCGCACCTAGCTATCTTCATTTCTGCCTTAATATTACTCCAAATGCCTTAATATTACTCCAAATTATAGTATGGCCCTCAACTTTAATAGACTAATGGACTTATATTAATAAAGCAATATGATAATTCTAAGTAGTACTAAAGTACTTTTATGTTTTTAAATGCCATGATGGAATTCACAGGTGCTGCTGGTTCTATTAGAATCTTTTTATATATATATAAATTTATGTTAGGGCCTATATTATGTTTAGGTTTAATTTAGTGGCCATAAGTATGAAAAAAAAATTCTAGTGTTTGACCTGCCAATAGAGTTGCTATTTTTTTTTTCTTCAAAATTTTGCTGCTTTCATTCAGACCCCCTAGGTAATAGCTAGAGCTATGTTAATTTGTACTTTTAATTTACACACACACATAGTAGAGTAGTAGACTAGCTGAGGAACCTTGATAAATCTTCTCATCTACTTGTTCAAAATCATATGCAGCTTTTGGTCATTTCTGCAAAAATGTTCCCACAGCCACCCTACTAAGCTTCAATTTGGTAATTCTTGGGTACATAAAATCACCCTTAATAAAAACAAACAGTTCAAAAACCTAGATGCATAGTGTATGTGTGTCATGTTTACCATAAATTTAAAAAGAAAATTTGACATTAATTATTAGACCAGGTGTAGCACTGCATATTTTTTTTTTTGGTTTTCATCCTAGCTAGAGTCCTACTTTGGATCCGACTAATCTAGATTCGTATTGAAAAGTCTCATTTTGGAGAGTAAAATAAAACCACGACTTCATATTTAGGACTCGAACACGTGTTTACCATTTCACCACAAACTTTTTTTTTTTTTTTTGGTTTCCCATCCGGTCTCCGGTAACTTCATTGGAGCCCGACTAATCCGGATTATGTCTTTCGGGGGGTAGCGCTTCCAACAGAGTTTTCTCCATGCCCAGAGTCGAATCCTCGATCTCTGGTTAAGGATGGAGCAGCCCTATCTGCTGCACCACAACTCATATTGGTATTTAGCTTAGTATTATGTTTTTATATCTGAATTCCCTTAGTGAAAATCTGAACTACACGAGTTTCAACTTAAAATGGTGTCAAAGAAGGCAAGAGGTCTTGTATTCAAATGATCTCACAGCCAACCAAAAGCAAAAAAAAAAAAAAATGAAATTTCACGGGTTTGACTAATGAAAAAGAATCATGTTCACACGTGTGATATAATTAACTACACGTACCGGCCTAGTCATGCCAAAAACTAAATATTAAGTCAACAACACTTCCAAATGCCACTTCATCTCGTCCCATTCGTCTTCAAGACAACACACTAATATAGAGCTAAAGCTTAATTCCACATGATTATGATCACATACTTCAATAATACCACAAAAAAATAGGAAAAATTATAAGTGGATGGGAATATGTGGGGCAAAAGACTTTACATTACATAAAAGGGATGTTTTGTAACTTTGAGTTGAAATCAAACTTTGTTGTCCCATGTTAAGGTGCAAAATCTAGTTCCATTTTATAACATGTTTTTTGTACCATATAGTTACTCTCCAATTGGATCCCTAGATTCAAGCCAAACTAGTACATCTATCTACTAGATTTTTATGAGTGCAAAATTTCTCAAAAGCTGTTTTCACTTTAAAATAATAATAATAATAATAATAATAAACAGTTAATTCTCTTTTTTTTTCTCTCTACCCCATTTTGTCAGATTTTGTATTTGGTTTCACTTTTCAACCCTCCTCTCAAGTCTCAAACATCTCTTTTACATTATATAACTTAAGTTTTGTATATAAATTTCCAATATTACATGAAATTAAACAATGACAATCGATAACTCTTCATATATCTCTCCTATCGCGATGTCATAAGATGTAAAAGGAGGTAAGGTTGGCACCCTTCATATTAATAAGTCATGAAAGATAAGAGGGATAGGCTGCTATATAAACATTTAATTATACACTAATCATAATGTAAAATTAATCTTTTTAAACTGACAGTGTACAAAACTTTAATTATAATTCTACATTAAAAAGACCATTAAGACTAGAGAAAAGAAAAGAAGTTAAACATAGCATAGGGAAATAAAGCAAAATAATATGAAAAAAACTACACTAAAATCCATCTTGAAATCGATCCAAATGTTGATGTTTCCCAGTAGAGCCACTTCCATTATTGCCAAGTCCAAGTCCATGTCCTATTGGTGCACCAATGCAAGTGTAATTATTGTTGTTGTTGTTGTTACCATGATCAGACGCTAAAGCGGATGATCCCATGAAGTTATTCATAGTAGTACTTGTCGAGTGTGTGTTGGATCCTGATAGTACGTGGCCAAGGTAGTAGTCATTTGTTTGGGATGGATATTGATGATGAGATGAGAATGAAACCATACGTGGTGGAGACGCGTACATGTATGGTGGTTGTGATGGTGGTGGTGGCAAAAGAGTGTTGGTGGTGGAGTTGCCTGAAAATAACCTTGTTGTTGGATAAAGCGATGGTGGTGGTGGTCGATATGACAATGTTGGATCACCTATGTTTGTTGATTGGTGATAACCTCCATGAGGAATTGTCTGGCAACTGCAAATATGTCAAAGAAAAAATCGAGTTTAAATTTCATGCACTGACGAAATATATTAAAATAACCAAAGATAAATTTCTCTAGTAAGTTTTTGTTAGTATAACAACTTGATAGGAATGACAAACATACTATAACATGTTAAACTATATTGATGGCGTAAAAAATAGTTGGATTATAAATGTATATATAACATAAATTAAAAAAAAAATTCAATATTACTAGCCAAAAGAGAAAATCCAATGAAAATCAGTACTCCTTCTATTACATTTTATGGTCTTAAATATTTCATAAAAATATTTTATATGACTGTACAAAATTATGATTAAATTAAAGTTACAATGAGAATTCCAAAAGTAAAAAAAGAAAAATCAGAATACATAAAAGTATTTTTCTTTTTTGGAAAAGACTTTTTTGAAGTGAAAGACTAAAGATATATAAATAGTCGCTAGTTCAACTATATGTATAGTTTATGTTATAGTTTGTGTATAATCGTATAAAATTATTGCATATCGATTTTAAAAAGTAAACAGTAAATTCGATCAGCTAAAATCGATACGTACCTTAGGTGATGAGGAGGAATTAGGTTATCATTGTTGAAGACAAGTTGACGAGCTCGATTTAGTGTTTCTGTCTCCCTCTCTATTTCACAAATTAAAAAAAAAAAAAAAGAAGAAGAAGAAGAAGAAGAATACAATTAAAAAAATTAAAAGTTAAAAAAAATCAAATCAAAGAATATTTATTCCATTTATTTCCACCCAACCAACAGTTACTACTATTTTTGTTATGAAAACAAGATTGACATGACTACGCTTCTGGGAATAAAAATCATTGGCCAATACTGTTAACACCTCAAAATTATAACCCCAAAAAAGGAAAAAAAAAATTAAAAATATTTTTAAAAATTGTAGCTCCTTCACTTTACTAATTCATTTTGCAGAAAATTGTCTTGTTTTTGTTAGTAGAAATTAAAATAAAGAAAATAAAGTAAAAGATATAATAATTTTTACACTATCAGACAGCAATTCGGAGGCAGGATTTTTAGATATACATATAAAAAATAATTTAACTTATATAGAATAATTTTTTGGCGAAGAAATGAACATCCTTCTATCTCTCTAGCTCCGCAACAACCATCAAAGTCACATTATTTGTAGATTTAGAAGGTAACATGCCTTAATTTTAAGATAATAAATCTAATATAAGTATGTTTTAGTAACCCAACCTAAGTAGTACTCATATTGAAATCCTTAGAAACCAAGTACGACCGACCTACATATCTTTAAAAAAGAAAAAAGACATCTCGATACACTAGCTTCCTGCTATGCATCAATTTGAAAAAGAATCCGATCACAAGAGACTGTTAATTTCCATCACAAGAAAGAAAATGTTGGATTGGACGGTCGTCATATTGAATCTCTAATTAAGAACCATCACAAGTACGATCAACCTATACATTTTTGAACGAAAACATCATATCATCCAACATAACCTAGAATAAGAAGGTGAC